>NC_083623.1:2768546-2873546 GCF_963584025.1 Labrus mixtus
CGGATTTTACTGTAACAATGAAATCATCCTCAAAAATCTTCTAAAAAAATTGAAGGTCAGATTCGGTAGAAGACGATATTTAACAGTTTTTCAACTTCTATTAAAAAAAAAAAAAACTTTAAATTAGGAGGTTCAAACTGTCGGTGAAAATAGAGAATGAGAGAGAGAGAGAGAGAGAGAGAGAATGAGAGAGAGAGAACGAGAGAGCGAGAGAGAATGAGAGAGAGAGAGAACGAGAGAGAGAGAGACAGAGAGAGAGAGAGAACGAGAGAGAGAGAGAGAATGAGAGAGAGAGAACGAGAGAGCGAGAGAGAATGAGAGAGAGACAGAGAGAGAATGAGAGAGAGAATGAGAGAGAGAGACAGAGAGAGAAAGAGAGAGAGAGAGAGACAGAGAGAGAGTGAGAGAGAGAACGAGAGAGCGAGAGAGAGAACGAGAGAGCGAGAGAGAATGAGAGAGAGAGACAGGGAGAGAAAGAGAGAGAGAGAGAGAGAACGAGAGAGCGAGAGAGAGAGTGAGAGAGCAAGAGAGAGAGTGAGAGAGCGAGAGAGAGAACGAGAGAGCGAGAGAGAGAGTGAGAGAGCGAGAGAGAGAGAACGAGAGAGCGAGAGAGAATGAGAGAGAGAGACAGGGAGAGAGCGAGAGAGAGAGAACGAGAGAGAGAGAATGAGAGAGAGAGACAGGGAGAGAGCGAGAGAGAGAGAACGAGAGAGCGAGAGAGAATGAGAGAGAGTGAGAGAGAAAGAGAGAGAGAGACAGAGAGAGAGAGACAGAGAGAGAGAAAGAGAGTGAGAGACAGAGAGAAAGAGAGAGAGTGAGAGAGAGAACGAGAGAGCGAGAGAGAGTGAGAGAGCGAGAGAGAGAGAACGAGAGAGCGAGAGAGAATGAGAGAGAGAGACAGGGAGAGAGCGAGAGAGAGAACGAGAGAGCGAGAGAGAATGAGAGAGAGTGAGAGACAGAGAGAGAGAAAGAGAGAGAGAGACAGAGAGAGAGAAAGAGAGTGAGAGACAGAGAGAAAGAGAGAGAGTGAGAGAGAGAACGAGAGAGCGAGAGAGAGTGAGAGAGCGAGAGAGAGAGAACGAGAGAGCGAGAGAGAATGAAAGAGAGAGAGAGACAGAGAGAGAAAGAGAGTGAGAGAACGAGAGAAAGAGAGAGAAAGAGAGAGAGTGTGATTAGAATCAGAAAGGTTCACAACAGGTGTTTCCTCCTGACAGGTTGGGGGTGTGGTTACGACAGGTTGGGGGTGTGGTTACCTGTACGACAGGTTGGGGGTGTGGTTACCTGTACAGAGCGGTGTAGTATCTGTCAGAGATACTCTGCTGGGAGTCCATCACCTGGAAGAGCAGCATGAGCGCCTGCACCGCCGTGTTGAACTTGACCAGGTGAACCACTTTGAACAGCGTGTCCAGCTGCTCCTTCACCTTCTCGTCCCCGGCGCCGGCGTAGGGATACGCCCGGTTCACGCCCGACAGCAGCGCGCTCAGCATCTTGGACTCGATGTCCTTCTTCTTGACGCAGGCGCGGAAGAAGGAGAAGTAGATGGTGATGAGCTTGGCGGCGAGGTCGACCTCGTCGTGGCTCAGCATCACCTGGCTGAGGAAGCAGACGGCGTAGTACTGCGCCTTCGGGCTGATGTTCGGTCGGAACATGAGGCGCTCCACCTCGCAGCACACCACCACCTTCATGTTGGGGTGTTTGTGCAGCAGCGTCTCCAACAGGTACGACGCTTTGGCCGCCGTCTTGTACTCGGGGTCTCCCAGCTTGTTGACCACCTGGATGAGCAGCGCCCGCTCCTGCTCCGGGCGGGTGCACAGCATCTCGTGGGCGGTGGCCAGCGCCTTCGCCTTGGTGGCCGCCACCGTGTCGTGAGCCACCGTGTCCAGAGCCTCCACAAAATCAGCCACGTGATGCTTCAGCTGGTGCTCGAAGTACCAGAGGATGAGACGGCGGTCTCGAGCGTCCCTGTTTCCACTCGCCTTCTCCTCCAACTGGTCAAACGGATGCTGGGCGAAGGGGCGGAGCTTCCTGTGCTCCGGCAGCAGGTCGGACAGCAGCAGCTCTCGCAGCGTGTCCAGCGCCATCAGACCCATCCTCCTGCTGCCCTTCTTCTTCACCATGGCGACCAGATTCTCCACGTGCAACAGCGTGTGCACGGGAGCGTCCTGAATCAGAACCGTCATGGCCGCCATCCTGTCGGCCAGCACGCCGGAGGAGACGACCGACTTCATCCAGTTGGAGTTGGCTCCTTTCTGCAGGATCTTCTTGTTTTTGTAAAGCTCCACCTCGGACTCGTAGAGCTGCTGGGCGAGCGACTTGTACTGAGACGCCAGCGAGGGATCCTGTGGGCTCGCCGATCCCTCAGCTGTGTATTCCAGGTCGAACCACTTCCCTCCAGGTTTGATGAGCAGGACCTGCCGCTGCTGAAACTCAAACACATTCACGTTCTGCCTCGCCTTTTTACCCGCCGACGTCTGAGCATCTTTCGCCTTCTTCTTCGCCTTCTGTTTCTCCTTCACCTCCTGCTCCTTTTTAACCTCCTGCTGAGCGCTGGACGCCCGCCCCTCGGCCGATTCCTTCTCGACTTTACTTTTGTTACTTTCCTTCTGGTCCGCGGCGTCGCCCTCGGGCTCGTCTGGGATGACCTGCAGCCCCGCGAACGCACGGATGCCGAGTTTGGTGATGAACTTCTCCAGCTCCCCCGCCTCCAGATCGTCTATCGCTCCTTTCTTACCGCCGTCGACGAGCTCGTTGGAGTCGTCCAGGCCGGCGAGCAGGATGTAGTCAGCCTACAGAACGACAAGAGAAGAAGAAAGTTTAAATGAGCTTTTAAAAAACTAAAAATGTGTCTGAATAAAACTATCTGTTTTTGATTCTGTTTAACGTCAGTCCTGACACGATTTATTATTCTGTTTCCAAACCAGAAGGAAACAGACTGACTAGACTCTTCTCCTCTGTCGCCCCCCGGTGGTGGAATGAACTTCCAAACTCCATTTGAGTCCCTCTGCACCTTTAAGAAAAAGCTAAAGACCCAGCTCTTTCATGAATACCTACTAACTTAATGATGATGGTCTCCATATTATTGATGATGATGATGGTAATGACGATGGTTTTTGTTTGATAACGACGACTTATAAGATGGTTTCTATACTGATTAGAGCTCTCAAGAACTGCCCTCAATGTTGTGCTTTGCCTCTGGTCACTTCCTGTCAGCACCTGTGTGTCCAATCAGACTCAAAGCTGATCGTTTGCTCTTACTGACATTGTTCCCTTTTTTCTAGATCCTTGCTTGTTTTGTTCTTACTCTCTGATGTACGTCGCTCTGGATAAAAGAGTCTGCTGAGTGAATTGTAGAAACTTCTTATACCTATAAACCAGTGTGAACAATATACCAGTATAAATGCAGGTGGTAGGGCCCCAACAGACTCTAGAATCTAGACTCTAGAATCACCACTGGTGTGATGTTCTGAATGTGTTTATATCATGCTGGGAGAGAGCAGTAAGACAGATGAAAGATGCAGACATCATGATATGATCTGTCATGTTATTAGAGAATAAAAAAGTAAATAAAATAATAATAACATGTTTAATAAATGGATAATATGGAAGTTTTTATTAAATGTCATGAAACGTATCCTATTGGGATGAAAGTTGAAGTCTATTTTACTTTTTTAAAGTTGGATATGATGGTTTAAGGCTCCTGTTTATAACATATTCACAGAAGAATCATGACGTCATCCTCCTGACTGATACAGCCTGTAAATAAAGTTATAAACTGATTTTTTTATCGTGTTAAATTATTTATACTTTTATTAATATTTACAGATATTATGATATAGTTAAGAAAGTGTTTTTAAATCTTATTTACTCACCTGAGTTCCTCCGAGTCGTAACACCTCGTCCAGGCTGAACTCTTCTTCTTCGTCTTGTTTCGCTTTGACTTCACCTTCATCATCTTCCTCTTCCTCCCCTGCGTCGTTCTCAGCCTCCATTTCGTTTTCTTCGGGCTGAAAAGTCACCTTAGTGGTCGCTTTGGATTTTTTACGGTGCTTGTTTTTCGCTGCCATGCTTCCTACAGCGTGAAGAAGAGACGTGACCCGGAAGCGAAGGTGACGTCACGTCGACGATTCCGTTACAAATGTGAGACAAAAATAAATGAATAAAAGTAAAAATTATTAGCTTATTAACATTTATATAACCGTATTTATTTTTATAACTCGTGCTATAATCTTTAAAAATAAAAATTCTTCTTCGGATACCACTCCTTTCCTTACCCCGTTCTTTATTCAGCAATTTAACTTTTAAATGTTTTACAAATTACTCAAAGCAGTTTATTTAAATGGAAAAATAAAAAATATAACAACCTCACATACCATATAAAACAAGAATACAAAAATATAGAGCACTACAGCTTACAATCTGGGGTTTAGTTACCCTTTAACTTTTAATAAAATCTACATAAAATAAAATAAAACTGGGGGATATATATCGTGTAAAATACTCAAGTAATTCATAAAATATCACGGCACTTCCATCTTTTTCAAGAACTGAAAAAAAAGATTAAATGGTTAACTTTAAGAATTACTTAATTTTATTTTGAAAGGTTAACCGGATGTATTATGCTACTCGACGGATATTGAACTTTACGCTCTTGCACAAGGACTTTTCCGCTCTAAGCTGCTGTAAACTTGACATATTCAGATGATTCAGACACATTTTTACGTATATAACCGCGTTTTAGAGAAGATAAGACGTTTCTGTGTCCGGCTGTGGTTCCGTTAGAGTTTATAACTGATGTACTTGTAGCTAATGTGGCTAATGCTAACCGGGCAGCCGTTATGAGGGTTTGTTTTAAGGTGAGCACGCTGATCAGGAGAGCTTTCACACTTCCGGTCAGTCCATCAGCAGGTGAGTCAGATTAAAGGTAAATTACACCCATCACAGCACACCTGTAAGGTTAGATTATAAATAACTTTTCAGACTTTAAAACCCGAAATATCGACGAGTTTTCACTGGTTACTGATATTTATTATTACTACATTAATGCTGCTTTCTATGAGGGACAAAAAATGACTAAAGTATTAATAAATTAATAAATAAATAAATGTTGGGAGAAATGCATACAATAATGTATAAATAAGTAATTAAATAAATGCATCAATAAATATACAAATGCTGCAAACAATACATCAATGAATAAATAATAAATACACTTTGTTAATGAAAAAGACTATTTATATATTTTTAAATTTATTTATTTATTTATTAACGTATTTCTACAGTTATATATGTATCAATGCATACATTTCCACATTAATTGAGTTATTAATTTATTTCTGTATTTTTACATTTACACATCTCTTTATTTCTGTATTAAGTATTTATATAAATTTGCTTCTGTCTGTTTTTCTAAATTGACCAATCCTACTTCAGTAATGTTAGGACGGCCCACTTAATTTACATATTTACTTTTCCTTGTACAACATGGACACAGAAATACATAAATATATGAATATATTTATTTATAATAAATGTAATAAATATATGAATATATTTATTTATATATTATTTTTTATATGAATTGTTGCATTTATTTATATATTTATTGATGCATTTATTTAATTATTTATTTATTTATACATTATTGTATGCATTTCTCCCAACATTTATTTATTTATTTGTACTTTAGTCATTTTTTGTCCCTCATAGCATTCAGGTGGTGTCGGACACATCGGAAAAACGACTTTCTGAGTTGTAAAATGAACACCTGCAAGTTAAATGTAAAACGGTTTATCTTATCATTACATCAACAGAATCAGATTTTATTGCCAAGTACATTTACACACATACAAGGACTTTGACTTGGTGTTTAGGTGCAAAACAATTAGCAAAGAAATAAAGAAAAAATAGTAAGAACCCTGCTGACAGGGAACTTAGATAGGGTAAGATAAAAATATAAAAAAGTAATGTTCAAATATATGATAGAATATAAGGAACACTAAAGGTGCAGCGGAGGAGCTGTGCAGGTTTATGCATCTATCTGCACAGCTGCATGTACTTATTCATGATTTACAGTGCAGATATTGTACAGTATAAATGTCCACACAGTGTGTAATGTAAACAGAAAATACTCAAGTCATACAAACAATCACCTTTCCTTTTTAAGAGTTATCAGTGATCATTCTGGAACACTTTTTATGTCTTCAAATGTTTTGTGTTAATCAGTGGGATGCCGAGCAGCTCAGTCCAGACTCTTCTGCAGCGCTCCATCAAGTGAGGAGAAGCCCCGCCCCTCCATGCTGAGACACCTGACCTCTAAAATCAAAGCCACGGGTCCGATTACAGTGGCTGAGTACATGAGAGAGGTGCTCACCAACCCCGTGACGGTAAGAGACCTCTGTCACTTCTGCCTCCAACACTAAAAGAAATCATTACCATCCCGCCTGCTGGCAGATATCTGAGTCGTGTTTGTGTGAAGCAAATAGATATTTACAGCTCTGCATTTAAAAGTGATATGAATGTAAATGTTTTACTCAAAATAACTGTAAAAGAAAAGAATGGAGCAAAGTTGTAGGACACGCCCACAGAGAAGCCCGCTCAAATTTCCTTGTGCCTACAAACAGAGCTGGCCAATCAGAGGAAAGTGGGCACGCGGGGAGGCGGGCCTTAAAGAGACAGTAGCTGAAATGAAGCGTTTCAGGCCGAGGCTGAAATGAGGGGTTCTACCGACGGCATTATCAGATAAAGGATGTTTTATGAGCTGCATGTCTCACAACGTTACTCAACAGGAGTCCCAGACTGACGTCACGAATGGAGGAAGTGAGAACAATAGATCTCCTTTAAACTTCAACAGTCAGGCCGAACAAAGGAAAGTCTACAAAAATATGACATCACATAAAAACACGTCTCTAAACGTTTTTCAGAAGTGATTTAAAGGATGTCGCTGACTCTGCTCGCCTCGTCTCCTCAGGCAGACTGACTTGATTCTCTGTAGTTACCTTTCGTCCTTAAACACATGGGCTCATGCCGCTCCCTCTTTTCTTCTCTTTCAGGGTTACTATGTGAGGAACAACATGCTGGGACCTGACGGAGACTTCATCACGTCACCAGAAATCAGTCAGATTTTTGGAGAGGTGAGACTCTGAGCTTCACTTTTCATGAACGTTTCATTTTACATCTTTTACCCACCACGAGTGAGAAATGACTTTAAGTTCCCTCCAGTGTTTTTTTTTGGTTGTGAGAAAATGAATTTCTTTTGTCTCTTCCAGCTGATCGGCGTGTGGATCCTCAGCGAGTGGATGGGAGCGGGTCAGCCCAAACAGCTGCAGCTGGTCGAGCTCGGACCGGGGAAAGGATCTCTGGCCAGCGACGTCCTCAGAGTACGAACTCTTATTGAAGTGTAACAGCTTCTTCATACCACTGTGTCCTCAGATCTGTTACACCGGATCTGAATGTCACATGTTGAACAATCGAGATAAAACCTGAAGTACCTGTGTGTCGTTTCGTCTCTCTCCAGGTGTTCAGTCAGCTGCGCTCTGTGCTCGGCGAGGCCTCTGTGTCTCTCCACCTGGTGGAGGTGAGTCCGGCTCTGAGTCGTATTCAGGCGCAGACTCTGACCGGGAACCAGAGCCAGGAGGCGGACACGGAGGATGAGCTGGTTTACCGCCGCGGGGAAACCGCAGCCGGGCTGCCGGTGAACTGGTACCGCCGCTTAGACGACGTCCCCGCAGGTCGGTACAGAACAGAGTCAGGTTTCAGTTAAAGCTGCGGCGCTGCTACATTTCATTCTTTTTTTTTGTGTCAAGAAATTTCTTTGAGTCTTTTTTCTTTTTGATTCAAGTCCTTGTTTTAACCATGAAGAGAATCGGCGAGGCCCCGAGTCAGACTAGCTTTTTTTTTGTCAGGCAGCAAAGCGCTGGCTGCGTGCTCGGGAACGCTCGGATGAAGCGCTTGTGTGCTGAGAATGAAAGCGCAGCTGCACGTGCGCCTTTGCTCCGAGAGAATCTTTGCCCTCCTGCTTTGTCTGGACGATGAGCTCAATAATAATGACGCCCAATGACGCTTCCAAGGCTCCGATCAGACGCGGAGCCAGGACCCTGACCGATTGGCTGGTTGAAAGAGCGCCAGTGATGTCATCAGCGCCCTTCTGAAAAGTTGCCACACAAAAGCACAGCGATGTGCTCTCCTCTTTGGGAACAATTTAATAGAAGATGGCGCTCAGAAAAAAAAAAAAAAAACGGCATGTGGACGCAGAACCTATTGATCTTTTATTTTGTGTTTTTTTTCCTCACACCTTAAAAGAAAAGTGAAGATGTACAAACCAGCGTAGATTATTTTTATGATCACCTGACATCCCGTTTCTCTCCTCTTACCTCAGGCTTCAGCATCGTTCTCGCCCACGAGTTCTTCGACGCTCTGCCCGTCCACAAATTTCAGGTGAGAGGCGACATCTCAAATGTTCTCTCGTCATTTTAACTTTAATTTTTGCCACTTTTAGTCCCGTCAGCAGTTTCCAAATCTAGGTTCTAGTATCCCGTAGTGCCGACCTTAACTGTGTAATTGTGCCAAACTAACACCAGGTGGCGCCAGAGTGAATTAAACAAAAATCCAATCAGTCCAGACGTAAAGATATTTAAAGAACGAGCTCCACAAACAGTTAAGCAGTGATCGAAGGCTGTGGCTGCATTTGTAGTTTCAGCAACAAAGACCTCGTTTCGTTATTTTCACTCTGACTCGAGATTGTGGCGTCAAAACGTCAACATTTGATGTCCGATTGTGAAGATCCAGCAGGCAGAACAAAGCTTTGTTTCAAAGAATGTGCACTTTCCTGTTGGAAAAGGATGAACAAATATACGGCTTTGTTGTCCTGTTCAGAATAACATTTACACTTTTAAAGACTAATGTGCCGTTTGGAGATACGTCTACTTATTCCTCTCTTTTTTTTAAAACAATCAGACACGTGCTTACGCCTCTCTTATTGTATTTTTTACAAACCCCTCTGATGTGTTTAGTAAACAGAGTCTGTGTGTGTTTGCTTTGGGTAGAGGACTCCTAAAGGCTGGAGGGAGGTGCTGGTGGACATCGACCCGGAGAAACCGGAGCAGCTCAGGTTCGTTGCGGCTCCCGCTCCGACTCTGGCGTCGTCCACTCTCGTACAGGTAAACATTACGCCCACCTTCTTCCCTCACTCTCTGTGACCTGGCAGAGACAAAGCTGGAAAGCACATTATTCGTTTGAATGATTTCATGTCCTGAAAAGAAGAATCCACTGACAGATAAGGAACAAGCTAAGTGTATGAAAGTGCCGACTTGTGGAGGTAGAAGAGGTGAACTTCGCTTGAAAACACAAGAGGAGTTGTTGGATCATTTAAACTTTGAAGGAGAGGAAGAAGTCGATCTGAAACGCTGTGGAAACAAAACTCTTCAGATAAACTCTCAGAGGTTTGTTTTACAGCCTGCATCTGGTTTTTACTGCCCACATTTAAACCAGGCGGCCTCACATTCAAACACTGTTTGATTCAGCCTCCCCGGCTCAGTGCAGACACTTTGAACATCCTGCCAGACCTGACATCATCATCATCATCATCATCATCACTGTCAGTGTGTTTGGAGAAGAAGCTGCTTTTAAATCCGGTCTGAGGGCTGGAGCTCGGAGTTTAGCCAACGTTATCATGAAAGCACAGACAAAAAAGTTCAAGATTTATTTTACCTTTGAAGTCGTCTGTGTTTTTTAAAAATTTAAACACAAAGATGATTTAACTTGTTTCTACATTCAAACAGACGAGCTGTGGTGACTTTAAACACGTGAATACTTCCCTCATCAACAGAGAGGAGCAGCTTCTTTAGGATTAAACAACCCGGCATCTTTTAAAGGTCACATATCCTCCTCCTCTTCAGTGTAAATAAGTCTCAGAGCTCCTCAAAACATGTGTGAAGTTTCTTGTTCTAAATCCTCTCTGATCCTGTATTTGATCATGTCTATAAACCCCTCTATTTCAGCCCTGCTCAGAACAGGCTGTTTCTGTGTCTGTACCTTTAAATATGTAAATGAGCTGTGTATGACCACGCCCCCTCTCTGGAAGGACTTGGTTATACTCGGTCTTTCTCTCTCCATGTTCTATTGTTTACGGTGAGAAGGCAGACTCAGAGGGCAGAACAAACACCTAGCTGTGGGAGTGTCACCCACCTGGGGGAGGGGCTACTGCCCTTTGTGATGTCATGAAGGGAAAATCTCCAAACGGCCTGTTTGAGCACACATTTTCTGGAAAGTGGAGCAGACAAAAGACGGAGAGAATGGACTCATCATTGGGGGGTTTGTAGACAGACTAGAGACACATATTAGAGTTAGAGGAACATGGGGAAGGGGATTTTTCACAAGAGTCCAACTGAGTCCAATACGTGTCCTTTTTCTTTAAATACACGACTTAAACTCGGAACAGTTTAGTTAGTTTTTCTGCTAGAACTTGTAAATGAAGAGTTCTCAGAAACACAGAAGGACAACAACAGTGTGTTTGTGTGTCAGGCAGGTGAGAGGCGGAGTCATGTGGAGGTGTGTGCAGAGGGCGGAGTCATCATCCAACAGCTGGCCCGGAGGATCACAGAGGACGGCGGTGCGGCGCTGATCGCCGACTACGGACACGACGGAACCAAGACGGACACGTTCAGAGTGAGGACGAATGTTTTACACTCAAGGGGCAGATTAATAAGACACTCAGGTTGTCATGGCAACAGATTTACGATCAACATCTAACCACCTTCTTAAAATACCATGACAACAAAAATAGAAGTCCAGCCCAACTGTGACAAGTACTTTCAGATTATTTCACCCGACACGGCTCTTTTGACTCTGCAGTCTTAGTGAGGACGGATGTGCGATGAGATCTTTTTGTTGGCGTTTATTTGGACAGTTTGTACGTTCGGTCCGCTCCTCTCTTCAGTTTTATTTGAAGGAAACAGATGTAGGAAGCAGTGAAGCCCATCTGCTGCAGGCGGAGAGGAAACCAGGGTGGACTCTCCTCCTCCTCCTCCTGTCTCAAACAATTTTTTTAGTTTCCCCTCAAATTCTTAAAATCATTCATATCGTCCTGAGTCACCTCTACGATTTCTCCAGACGGTAAAATAAACATCTCTAATGTCTACTTCCCTCTCCCCAAATCAAGTGATTTTTTTCTCCAATATTGGCATGATTATTTATGCAAAGAAACAAATCTAAGAGATATGAAGCGGCCTTTTAACCAGCTGCAGGTACATGATGGAGCTTTAATCACATATTAGGATTTCTTCCTGCTGCTGGTGGACGTTTCATCGATCAGCGAGCCGACGAGAACAACAGACAGAAAATAAAACCCTGTGAGGCTCAACCTGACAGAAGTTTATTTTTGTTTTTATCTGTCAGGGTTTTAAAGGTCACCAGCTCCATGACGTCCTGTCCTCCCCCGGCTCGGCCGACCTCACCGCTGACGTGGACTTCAGCTACCTGCGGAGGATGGCGGGAGGGGGCGTGGCCTGTCTGGGACCCGTCAATCAGAGGACGTTCCTGAGAAACATGGGCATCGACTCGAGAATGCAGGTGAGAGTGACAGTCTGATATAATTAGAGGTCGTCTAATTTCTGCTCTACATGTGAGGCCTGAAGGTTAGGAGTTCTTCGCTCCTCATTAAGCTGAGATAAAACTCCTCTGCAGGTTCTCCTGAGGAACTGCAGTGACGCGTCCACCAGGAAGCAGCTGATCAGCAGCTACGACGTGCTGACCAACCCGGCAAAGATGGGCGAGCGCTTCCACTTCTTCAGCCTGCTGCACCCGAGCCGGCTGGAGATACCGAAGAGGCCAGAGGGACTGAAGCTGGAGAAGAACCCGACTCCGGCGCCACTTCCCGTGGCCGGATTCACCGAGCTCAAATTCTCCTGAGACAAACACGGACAGTTTCTGGAGCTTAAACAGACGCTCGGACATTTGACAGAGTTCACTTCAGAGGATCATGCTGACAGGACGATGCTGTTTTTTTTTACGGCTGATAATTAAGAAGCAAAAATAATATTTATGCAGAGATGAAAGACGGCTCGTCTGAAATGTATAGAAAAAGCTGTTTCTTTAAGTTAACTGCAGTGGCATTTGGAATAAAAAAAACAAGAAGAAAGAATTGGTAACGTTTTTGACACTTTGTTATCAAATCCTGTTCCTGCATCTTTAAAAATCCGAGCGCACAGACACCTGAAACGGACTCCCTGGATTGACAGCACTTGGTGGTTAACGGTCTGCTGGTGGCAGCAGGAGGATGTTTTTCCTCCCCTCGCTCCGTCGTCTCTCAGCCCGCCGCCTCCGTCCACATCTTGAAGCGGTTAGCTGAGCTCACATTTGTTTCGGCAGCCGTTCACGTCGAAAGCCCCACGCTCCTCCGGTAGCAATTAAGAGATTCAGTTACACATGTCGAGGGCGCTCCGCAGCCAAAAGCAGCAGAGCGAGGAGATCGTGTTCAGGATTGGGTAATTAAATGATCGTTTCCAAAACGTCCTGCGGTGCATCGTTATCGCCTTCTTCCTCTCAGTCAGGAGAGTCCGACTCTTCAGCAGCTGATTAAACCTCATTTTCAGTCTCAGTTTGAAACTCTCATAGCTACTGTGTTCATTATAAATAAATAACTGAGCATCAGATTATTCTGCCGGTTGGTTAAAGACCTGAAAGCATGAAATTAGTTTTTCTAATCCTAGAGGCAGACATATTGTTCATAATGATGCTGCAGCTGCTGTGTTGGTCCACACATTTCAGATAATAATAATAAAAAGAAAGGGGGGGGGCGCTGGTAGCCAAGTGGTTAGTGTGCACGCCCCATGTACGGAGGATATACAGCTTCACAGTGACCTCACACTTTATCGCCGTCTCTGGTTCTAGAAGTAAATTTCCTCGTTCAAATCCTCCTTACATAAAGAGACTGAAGCCTGTTACCAAGACAACCAGCTTCTCCAACACTTGTGACTATGAAACATTTGATTCGGCGGCAAAACGGCGTTAAAACCAGAGAAAGAGACAAAAGGTGCAAGACTGGAGTCAAGGAACTACACTATCACCAAGGGGCGGGAAACATAGCCATGGTAACAGCGAGCTCCACCAATCAGAGACGTCCATGTGACACTATGATCGTGGGTAGTGTAGTTCTTTTCCCCCCGATATCGTGAATAAACCGTGTTGTTTTTAAAACGAGGAACTTGTGTCTCCTACAGGAGCATGAACCATCGTTTCACACTCAGCTCGTGGTCAGTCGACCTGTGATGGTTATGACATCATGGCTAATCATCAAATCCACTATGGAGAAAATGAAGGGGATTTTGACTTACTGCTGAGCCCTGTAGTCCTCCAAGCAGGCGGTCCGGGTTTGAATCCAACCTGTGGCTTCTCTCTCCCCTGTGTCTAACTCTACCCGCTGTCCTGTCTCTAAATTAAGTCATAAAAATCCCCAAAAATCAACCTTTTAAAAAGAAGAGAACAGACTACGATTTTCTGAAAGTAAAGCATTCAGCTTTAATATTTTTTTTCCTCCCCACTAAGAGGATCTTCCACGTGACAGAAATGACATTTCTTGCAAAAATATAAACGGTTTAAAGATGAATTCTCAGGCTGGCGTTCCGATCAGAATCAGCAGCGATCCGCGGGGGAAAGTCTCGATTTTCTTCTCAGGCAGGTTTTTTGTTTTTTTTTCACAGAAAGACACAAAACGTTAGCAGCTCCATTCTCAGTTTGTCGTCACCCAAAGAGGCGCAGAGAAGTTCTCTGAATACAGCAGCCCGGCGTCTGCTCTTCAGCTGCACTGGTTTGAAAAAGTCCTGAGTCTAACATTTGGTAATGACTTTAAATAGAGTTTAAAAAAACAAGCTTATCCTGTTTTTCCCTCTTCATTTATGGACCTCAGTAGAAACTTTAAAACCACTTCTCCTCCTGCGTTAGAAGCAAAGAATCCTGTTTGATCCAATTTTTTTATGGAGCAGAGATTGAACATTTGATCGCCGTTCTTCTTAAAAAGTAAAGAGAGAAGTTCACTTTCACTAAATCAAAAAGTCATGATCAGGGGACATTAAAAGTTTCAAAAAAAGTGCAAAGACATCCCAATGAGAAACACGTCGGCCGGTTTGTATTTAAGACATGTTTGAATCTTTTAAGTTCCAGTTAGAGTCACACGGCGTGAAGAATATCCCACATCTAGTCTGAACAGCAAGATTTAAAAAAAAAAAAAAGCGAAAACGATGTCGTTCAAATCTCGTGTCTGAGGTGAGAAAGTTAATAAAAAGGCTCTGGAATCGCCGCCTGGATGTTCCTTACAAGTTTTGGCTCAAAGTGTCCGTTTGGTTTTGGCGTTTAGAAAAATGCAGAAAAAGCTGGAAAAACGTTTAAAAAAACGATCTGACCTGCAGTAAAGCTGCAGTGAGCGTGTCACAGTGTCCTCACACAGCAGCCAATCACGGTCGCTCTCGGCGGCTGCACTCCTCACACCTGATCCCCGTTTCCTTTTGAGGGACCCTTTCACCTCTAGGGGTCCTCGTCCATGTCGTCCAGGTTGGGCGACATGATGAAGTGATTGGGGTAGTGCAGGCCTCGCTCGTCGGCGTACTCCTCCCAGCGGGTGTCGTCACTCTCGTGGGTGATGTAGCGCTCGCCCCGCCGCGTCTCGAACTCCCTGAGGTCCATCCAGGTCTGGTAGTCCTGCAAAAAAGAAGAGAATAACAAACGGATAAGAAGAGCAAGTAGTTATCAAACTCAGATCAAGAACAGCCAGGGCGGAATCTTTTTCCCAGAATTTTGTTTTTCCTGGAGAAGGATCTTTACTTTTCTATTTTAAACATCGTCAAACAAAATCAGACTTGAACTGAACCCCCCCCCCAACAGCAGCTCTGGATACTCCGTTTGGGATCAGACCCCCACGGTTCAGGCTGCACGTGATCCGCAGAAATGCAACTTTTCATCTCACCGTGTCATTGGTTGGTTATTTTTCTAGAGAAATGTAGAGCAAGTTTGTTTACCTGCAGCCAGGGGTGACTCAGAGATTTGTCCACGCTGTAACGCTTCCTCATCTTCACCTGCAGCAGGTTATTGATGAGGTCTGTGGCTGTGAGGAAAACACAAAAACTCAGTGTGAAAACCTGAACCTAGTCTACTTTCAATGATTTCCCAATTCAGACGAGTGAGAAAGTGATGTCATAAAGGTCAGATATGATGCAAAATACTCTTCTCCATGTTCCTCTAACATGAGTCTCTAGTCCGTCTACAAACCCCCCAATTATGAGAAAAGTCCATCCTCTCCGTCTTCTCCCTGCTCCACTTTTCAGAAAATGTGTGCTCAAACAGTCCGTTTGGAGATGTTCCCTTCATGACATCACAAAGGGCAGTAGCCCCTCCCCCAGGTGGGTGACACTCCCACAGCTAGGTGTTTGTTCTGCCCTCTGAGTCTGCCTTCTCACCGTAAACAATAGGACATGGAGCGAGAAAGACCGAGTACACCCAAGCCCTTCCAGAGAGGGGGCGTGGTCAGACACAGCTCATTTACATATTTAAAGGTACAGACACAGAAACAGCCTGTTCTGAGCAGGGCTGAAATAGAGGGGTTTATAGACATGATCAAATACAGGATCAGAGTGGATTTAGAACAAGAAACTTCACACACATGTTTTGAGGAGCTCTGAGACTTATTTACACTGAAGAAGAGGAGGAGAATATGTGTCCTTTAAGTCATTTTGTTTCCTTTGTCTCAGTCTTCTTCTAAACCTTCATGCATTATGTTTAAAGCCCACAAAAAGGAGGATTCGTCAGGTGATCCCTCACCCTGCTCTGAGATCTCCTTCCACGGGTTCGGTGGGTACATGAAGGCGGCGTTCTGGATCTGGTCGTTGATGTCCTCGTCTTCGTTGAAGGGAAAAGTCCCGCTCAGGCTGACGTAGATTATAACTCCCACAGACCACATGTCCAGAGATCTGTTGTAGCCTTTGCTGCGTAGAACCTCGGGCGCCAGATAGGCCGGCGTGCCGACCACCGAGCGGCGGAAGGACTTCTCCCCGATGATGCGAGCAAAGCCGAAGTCACAGAGCTTCACCTGGAGGAGGAGAGGGATGACTTTGAGAGTTTGCTGCTGAGATCAGTCACATCAAACATTTGTAAAAAAAAAAAGACAAGAGACGCTGATTCTTCGTTCTCACCTGAGGGAACGGTTCTGCAGAGGCCAGGAGGACGTTCTCCGGCTTCAGGTCACAGTGGACGACGTTCTTAAAGTGGAGATGTCTGAGAGCCACGAGGATCTGTGAACACAAAATGTACAACTTCAAAACAAAACAAGGAAGTGTTGGAGGCAGAAACAGAAGCCTGGCTGTCACTGACCTGCGTGACCAGGAACTTGGTGAGGCGCTCGGGCAGTCGACTCTTCTCGCTGGATAAAATCGTCTCCAACATGTCTCCGTGAAGCTTCTCCATGACGACGTAGACCTGCTCAGGCGTCTCGAACATGCACTCCAGGTTAACGATCCCCGGGTGGTGCAGGTTCTGTCGGAAACAGGATGGGGGGGGGACATTAAAAACCCAAAACCAGCTGATACGAGATGAAACCGTCTGAAGCGCCCCGGTTGTGTGACGCACCTGCAGGATGGCGACCTCGTTCCTCAGCTGGCTCTCCTGTTTGGTGGGAAATCTCATTTTGTCGATGATTTTGATCGCCACGTCTCTGCCGGACTTCCTGTGTTTACCTGCAGACCACGAGGAGAAATAAAAAAAAATTAATCCTTATCTGTAAATTCAGTGTCCAGGAATAAATGGATCAAAGAACGTCGATAAGAGGTCGCTACATTACATGGACGTTTGTCAGAAAATGCGCCAAACTCACCTCCATAGACGATCCCAAACTGTCCGGAGCCGAGCACCTCGTCAGCAAAGATCTGATACACTGAACTGATATCCTGAGAAACAAAGGGATCAGACAGGTTTCACATTTCTACATGTGAGGAAATCTGCAATATGAAGATTATGATTTGAGTTTGGGAGTCTTAATTTCAGAGAAAAGGAGGTTCATAGAGGAATTAGTGTATTTAAAAAGCAACATGAGCACAAGTCTGGATCGAACAGTGTCACCAAAGATCGTCCTTGTCATTTGTGTGCACATATAAAGTCTGCTAGAATTAATCCATGTGACTTCAGTCATCCTTTTTAGGTACAACATGAAGAATTTCTTACACTAAAATATTTAACTTGACTAATTGACTAAACCTGTTATATATAAAAAAAGATTCTGTTCAGTTCTTACATGACATCAAATATTTCCAGCAGTTATCAAAGCCAGAGAAATCCTTCATGTTATAGTTGTAACGGGACGTGTCTTTACGTGGTTTATTGTTGCCATGGAAACACCGGATGTGCGCGTTGGCTGGTTGAGTCATGACCAGTGTGCTCCCATTTCATACTTACTGGCCGATCTGGTTAAACATGCGAGTATTTCTCTTACACACGATGAATGAATAGTATGAAAATATGTGGTTTCGGACACAGCCGACATGTTTATCGTTGCCGTGGAAACACTGGATGTTACGTCAAAGGCCGCTGCATGATAAAGCGTGAGCTGCTACTGAAAGCTATTCTCCTCCTCAGGTCGGTTTAACCCGGTCGTCATGACTACGGTCTAGTCGGAGTTTGTTTTCATTCGGGTTGGGGAGGGGGAGTAGCAGAGAGAATCACTCCCATGATTCCCCGCCTGCCTGGACGTCATCTTTTGTTGCTGTTTAGATTGAGAGCCCCCTGGTGGTGGAATCTAAATATTGCGCATTTAATGTTTCTTGTAGCCCCATAAAAACAACCGATATAATTCAAATAAAGGCTTAATCTCCGTCGGGCTCAGCTGACATAGCACCCCAACATGTAGACATGCTAACAGGCTAAAGAGTAAGTAAGCATGCTGCGGTAACCACGCTTACATCATGACATCATCTTTCTGAACCATTTCTCTGAAGTCCACACCGCATGTTGTGTGCTCTTTGAATGGGTTTGGTTTAATCGGAAGAGACATTACTCAGACTCTCGGTGGCTGCCTGGAACAGGAGGAGAGCATTTAAACGATGACTCACCACATTCTCTTGGATCTGGGAGTTGGACACCGATATGCTGATAGAGAGTTCCTCTGCAGAGACACAAAAAAAACAAAAACAGTTTGCAAATGTAAAAGTCAAAAATATTGTGCATTCATAAACGACACATGCACGCCAGCCCCGTTAGTGAGTGTACAATCATTTTCAACCTTCCAACCTAAAATCTCATTTCCTCTGCTTCCTTGTTGTGAAAGTGAGAGACGACGGAGGAGATCTCCAGCTGAGATCAAACCGACACATGTTGGTCCATTAGATAAAAAGATCACCGCGTTGTGTTTACACTTTAAATCCTTTTACAGCCTCTACTTCTTGCCACCGTTTCCCACAAAGTCATAAAATGTTTTGTTAATTCAGGGACTGACTTCTAAGGCTCCGTGACCACCTAGCATTTTTTCGGGTTGAAAGCACTAGCTCTGTGCCCTCAGATGATTGGATGAAGAGACATGGCTCCGTTGCTCTTAACTGCATGTTTTATATTTGAGATGGGTTTTTTTTCCTTCACTATGAGCATCAAACGGAGGATGCTCGCCTTCCTACTTTGTCTGGATAAGGAGCGGGGAGGATGTGAGTACAAAAATAAGGGGACAATCATGCATTTTGAAAAGCGCAGGTGAAGTCAACAGAGCCTTTCTGAAAAGATTTCAACTCTTAAGGGCTCGGAGCGGCTGCAAAAGAAAAGTGGAGCGCTTGAAAAAAAGTTGCTGCAGCACACGCTCTCTCCTCATTGAAAACTAGGCGGACACAGGGGCCTTGCGCTGGTGACATGATTCGAGTCTGTTCAGTAGAGATCGGCTGGTCGATTTGCTTTGATGACATCACGTCTCTTCCTCCCCCACAGAACAAACATTTAACTCACAGATAAAAGGTCAAAGGTCCCCCAGGTGGGTTCAATCCTCAGCGGGACGACCCTCTTGTGTCAGTTTGAAGCGGACGCTCTCAGTCATGGAGAGTTCAATGACTCATGTTAGTGTTTTTAAGTTTCCTCTCACTGTTCCTTCTCTACTCTGATCCTCCGGAGCACACAGCGCCTCATTCGTCAACAGAGCTGTCAATCATGTTTCCAGCTTTAAACCCCTATTTTTATTTTTCATTTTTCACAAACTGCCGTGATGTTCGTTCTGCCTGATATCAAAAAGCTGAGGCCTCGCTGTGTGTGGAGGAAATCCGCCACAGCGAGTGACTTTCCACTGATGAGCTGGCATTGATTTCAGATCGCTGGCAGGGTGTGATCGGGTCGTCCCTCTGAGATCGATAATGGCGGCCTGTGGTGGGCAGGCGGCCTGCTGTTTTTCAGGTCATCACTCGGGGAGTTTATGAAACTTTATTGACACGACATGTAAACTGAGGGAAGTCCACATCAACAGTTAAATCTTAAATAGTTTAAAATAGTTATTGACCTCAATATGAAAGGGGTTTTATTTCAGCTCTCAGGTTTATGTCTGATAATTTCTGAGCAAAAATATTTACTGTTTGTGTCGCTTCTGCAGGTCATGTGGCGCTCACTTTAAACATTTTCCAGTAGGTCTTTGTGTCTGAGAGTTACACAAGAAGATTAAATCAATGACATCTTTGCTTAAAGTTGACCTGCTGATCCTCATTTTAAAACTCACATATAGTGTTACAATGCTGGATGTCTAAACTAAACGTGGGCAAAGTCAGATCATGAGGTAAACGTATGTTGGTGTTATCCCAGGATGAGTCAGCAGGGGGCGCTAAACAGCTTGTTCTGCTAATCATGCGATAGTTCCCCGATATTAAACCAAGATTTGACCAGAGGCAGCTTCAAGCCTCTACCTAAGCCGGTGAAACCTCTTATATAGACTCTCTTCTCCCAGCTCTGGAGAGCAGCCCTCACCTGGCAGCCCTGCAGCGCTCTGGAGAGCTGACCAATCAGAAGAAAGAGGGCACGTGGGGACGGAGGACTACAAGAGACAGCAGCTGAAACATTCAGGCTGAAATGAGGGTTTTTTACTGACACCAGTATCAGATGAATAAGGAGGCTTTTCTAAAGCTGCATGATGTAAAACATATTGACAAGCTCTCAAAAAAAATCAAAAATTGACCACAAATCCATGACATTATGTTTCCAGTTTAAAGTGCATCCGAACACGCAGACTGTGAACGCAGCATCAGTGTTTGCGTGACAGTCTACGGCCGTGAGGTCATTATTCACAGAGTTTACGTAATGTTTGATGATGTCACCTGCGGTATTATTTTTATTCCCAGTCATCTTTTTGTATTTACTCTTGTTATGTATTATTACAATGTTTTCCATCCTCTGTGGGTTTAAACAAAAACACGCACACACTCAAAAATCCTTGTTACATCATCAGTCCATTAACTTATTGATCTGTTGGTGTAATTTCAATTCAAAATAAAACATCTATTTCTGGAGGGATTGGAGCATGAGGTTAATTACTCATCAGGTGGAAAACACAGCTGACTGCGTCCTTTAAAATAAACCCACTCTATTAAAAAGAATGGCAGCCCTTTTTTTAATTGTTAATGGTGATTTTTTAATCTTTTTTTTAATGACATGAGATCCATTCAGGCATCAAGAGCCGGAGATTTCATTTTAGGATGAAACTTAAAACTATTACTGTCAGACAAAAAGACACTTTAACCTGAGATGAGTCAGAGCGGAAAATCCTCTGAAATCCCTTCAATCATGTTAAAATGTCAGCAGGCGGTCGGCGCGTGTCTGTGTGTGTGTGTGTGTGTGTGTGTGTGTGTCTGTGTGTGTGTGTGTGTGTGTGTCTGTGTGTGTGTGTGTGTGTGTGTGTCTGTGTGTGTGTGTGTGTGTGTGTGTGTGTGTGTGTGTATGCGTGTGTGTGTGTGTGTGTGTGTGTGTGTGTGTATGCGGGTGTCTGTGTGTGTGTGTGGAGGTGGGGTTGTGTAACAATCCTGCGAAACAATATTTGGAAGCTCTCCACAGATAAATCCGACCATCCATTAAAACATAAAGAGTTATCAGACTCTGATCTGATTGGAGGAAGAGCTCTGTCACTGTGTGAGAGGATAAAGACGTGTAGTTGAAACAAACCGGGTTATTTGGAAAACTTTTTACCTAGGAACACCGGGAGTGAATGGTTTCGTGGTTTCTTGGACTCGAGGATGAAATGAGCAGATTTGGTATTTGAAATGCCACTTTGACCTCACGTCCATCCCAGTTTTCATCAATGACTTGAGGGACATATCATTATACAAAGTGTTTGTTTTTATTATATTTTAATTATGTGGAGAAGGACACCATCCAGGACCCGACTGTAGATGATTCTAGTGTGACCTATCCTGCCCCATTCAGACTTAAAAAAATGTGGGGTTCCTCAGGGATCCATTTTGGGCCCCTTTTAATTTATTATTGCGTTGTCAACAGCATGTCAAAGGAAGTCTTTCCATTTACGTCCAATGATGCCTTTTTTTTGAGCATTAATGCAGTTCAGTGTTTTTCAGCATCAGACGCACAAATATGCCCTCGGCATCAGCTGTGTTTTGTCGCTGCTCTCACACCGCTATGAGTATTTTTTTTTTTTTTTTCTTAAACAAAGCCGCACTCGTCAATATCACTTCTCCCTCCTCGACGAATCAAAATGAAGAATGCGCAGGACTTCTGATAACCCTTTTTTCAACAATAACATTGGAGGAGAAAATGATCTGACACGTCTTTTTTAAGGATACAACTTTAAGGTCTACAACTGCTGCTTAGGTCATGCCAATTTTTATTTTTTCTTGGTGAAATTTCCTTTGATTAAAAAAAAATCTTAAGCGTATGAAGCAGTTTGAAACAAAGATTACAGTCACTACGAATGGAAGGAGAAGTGCTGCGAGACTACTTTTTTAACCCAGTGATAGTGTAAGAAATGCTGTGAACTGAGGTTGTTGGTGCTGCCAGTGACTTAAATGCTGTTTGTGGGCCATACAAGTTAATTCTGGTGGTATTCCACATTTCCACAGGTCGACAAACCTCTGGCATGAAAAACACAATCAGTCCCCGAGTCCTGAAAGGAGTCTGTCAATACTGAGTCCCTCTGTGATACTGTAAATTACAGGACCGGCGTCAGGCACACTTTCTGCACTTTGGCGGTTATATGTGCGATTAAAATATTGCTATGGCTACAACAGAACATGAAGTTGGGCTAAAGTTGTTGTTTTTAAGCGGTTACTTACTGTGGTCCTTCCCTTGGCCTGGCCCGGTCCCCACGCTGGGCTTGGGCGTGACGGGCATCATCGCCTGTCGGATGGCCTTCTCCCAGCTTTGGCCCACGTCCCGCCCCACTCCGGATGCAGACAGCACAGGGTTGTGGTGCAGGCCGCCGATGTCCTCCCCGACATAGTACACCATGCTTGCTGTGATGACCTCGAAGCAGTGATGGTTGCTGCCCGGGGGCAGGTTTCCAAAGTCCTGTCCCGGCTCCACCTGGAGGATCTCGGAGAGGGGGATCTCCTGTTAGAACAGAGAAAAAAATAGTGCAGGTCAAATACAGGCATTTAAAATGACAAAAGTATTTTTTTTTAAATGCTCCTGGACATACCACTTCTTTAAGATCCTAAATCAAAATGTTTTTGCTAAATCTCTTCTCCTTTAAATTCATGTACTTGTTTTAGGAATCATTTCGGCCAATAAGAAGCATCTAAGAGGTCTTCAAATGTATTTCTGCTCCCTCCATCCTGACACTTCTCCTCCCTCTGCATAACTGTGAGATGCTCTTTGAATTTTTAGTGTTTCAAACTTCCCTTCCTTCCCTTTCCTTCCTCCACCCCTCTAAAGCCACCAATCTGCCAGATCAAACATATAAATGAGAGCGATGGGCCCCGTGGTGTCTCCGTGCCCCTCTGTGTCATCTGAACCTTTAGTGTTTTGCCAAGTTCAACCCCCGCCCCTCTTCAGCCCTCAACCACAAACTCTTGATCAGCGTCGCTCCATCCTGCCGCTCTGATTAAAAGGCAGGACGTTCCTCGGCCGCTTTGGGCACGACGTAGCGCGGCCACGAGCCAGAGAGACGGCAGGGAAGCGACCCAACGTCCCAGAAACCACCACAAATCCCCCCCCACCCCCTCACACCGCTGCTCTCTCTTTCTCTTCAAAGGAAGGTCTCTGCAGCGCTTTGTGGTAAAGGTCAGCAGGTCGCCGGTTGACACGAGATGAAAGCAGGAGGAGTATGAAAGAGGAAAAAATCATAGAGAATGAAAGAGCCGCAGCTGAAACGACCTCGACTCACGTTTGATTCTTCGAGGCATTAAAGTTTCCTCTGTGGAAAGTCTAAGTTAGATCAAAAAAAAGTTGGAAAGACAAAAAAATGATTTTTTTTTTCTTCAACCTTTTTCTTTAATTCCTGACCTCACATCAAAACCACAACTAGAAAAAGGATTTGAAACGGTGGGTTAAGATTCATTTTTATTTAAACTGACATTCAAAACAAATACAGAAGTTACAGCACGGTGCAGGGAACTAAAGAATCGATGTTTCTCAAGCTGAAAGATTCAACACTTTTCAATTTGAACTCCTTGAACTTGACACACTTGATTTATATGTTGGTTGATTTTTAGAATAAAGGGCGTGTTGGCGAGCTGAAAAAAAACAACAACTATATCTTGTTGCGCTCCGCCTTTTGTTAGTACTTTGTAAACTCCTCTTTTTTTGGAGATGCTTCTTAAATAAAATGATATATATATTTTTTTACACGATGAAGCTATGGCTCTCTGCGCGTGGTCTCTGCTCAGATAATATTTGGGTTTGAATCTTCTATGATGATAAAGTTATGACTACAGTAGCTCTGTTTGGATTACTCTTTTCTGCATCGATTTAAATAAACTAAGAAAGCATCCATCAGATTTACAACACTCCTGTAGCTAAAGTTAATTCAATGAAACGGAAGAACGCAACACTTTTGTTTTTCCTCTACATTTGCAGGAGTTAAAATAAACATTTGTTTTTAAAGCACTCTTTCTCTTCAGTTTAGATCACAAACTAATCATTATCTGTTATAACATATATTTAGGAGAAGGAGGTAGCTATAAGCACATCACATTGGTGCAGCGCAGTGCAAAGACAGCAGACTGAGGAAGAAGAGAGGCCACATTGACCACGATGATTGTGTCCAATCTTCTTCCTCATAACGTATATTTAACATCATGATTATTATGATAGGTGTGCAACAGGCTTGTCACATTAATAGACCTTTCAAAATGAGCATCAATATGCCTGAGAGCGATGACAGGGCGGTGTGTCAATGTCTCAGGAGTGTTTCTGTTTGTGAACCTGACTCCCCCCCCAGTCGAGCAGCTGAAACCAGATCCGAGCAGAGCGGGTCTCTTACCTTGTAAAACTTGGCTCCACTTTCATTCTGAAACAGGGTCAGACTCTTGCTGTCCAGCCTCCAGTAATGCCTCTTCCTCTGCAAACACAAAAAACATTTGTCAGGATAAAAACTTCATTTACCGCGAAGATGTAAACAGTTTTATTTCATTTCCAACACAAACATACAAACATTTTTTATAAAACAAACAGGATGAGACTGAGCTCTAGCAGAGCACGCTGATACAAGTGTTGTTATTATTTCATTACAGATTCTTTAAGGTCATGCAAAAAGTGCTTTCACACTTTCAGGGGCAGTCCTCCAGAAATTCTCTCATTTCAGGAATGAATATGTGAGAATGACTGAAGTGAAGTATTCCTCTTCACTACATTGTGAGGTATTGTCTACACCTTGTTGTAGGTTAAACTTCCTAAGACAAAGTGAAAGACGGCTCAAACATCGCCGGGCTCAAAGATTCCAGAGAAGTATTTCACCAGCTGAACATTGACCTGCAGTGTGGGAGGTCGTCTTTCTCTTTGCCGACTCAGCACCTGCCCTCTTGTGCATGTTTTCTTGATTTAACTTCTGACATAATACAAAATAGTTTTGAGTAGCTCCGCCTCAACAAGCTGCAGAATTAAAGAATCACTAATAATATCATTGTATCAATGATAGAGATGAAAAACATTTAACTGATTGGATCTGTTCTGCACAATCAGTTCTTTCTATTAAGTTATTCATCCCTTACACTTTGACGTTTGAGACTATTTATGTTTGTCTGGTGTTTTTAAATTCATCGAATGGCTCAAAATTATAGTTTACAAATTCCATATAAATTCCACAGGAAGGTCAGGGGGTCGATCCCCAGCTCCTGCAGCCACATGTCCGATGTGTCCTTGGGGAAGACACCTAATCGTTGGCGGCGTTTGAATGTGTATGAATTACTTCTGATGGTCACTCCACACAGCAGTGTGTGTCTGTGTTTGTGTCTGTGTTTGTGTCTGTGTTTGCATGTTTCAGTGTGTCCTCTCACCAGGTTGTCCCTGCTGGTGTAGTGCACCATCCAGCCCTCTTTCACCATCGTGGAGCTTTTCCTCTTTGTGTGTTTGATGGACTGAACGAGCCGCATCAGCGGGATGTTTGTGCTGGTGGACGGGCTGCATGTCCACAAATAAACAAACAACATAAAACAAAACAACATTTTAGGAAAAATAACAACTCACTGAAGAATACAAATACCTTTCTGACTGCGATGAGGAAAGATGAAACACAATGACAGATACTATATATGGTAAAGGATTCTTATAAAAAAGTTTATTTAATACACTAATTGACTTGAATTAAATTGGTTGAAATTCCAGCGTCAGGGCGCAGGATAGCCTAGCGATTATGCTGCGCGCCCCATGTACAGAGTGGGTTCAAATCCAACCTCTTCCCTGATGCTCCATGTCGTCCTCCACTCTTTCCTCCAAACATTCCTGTCTCTCTTCAGCTGTCATATCTAATGAGGGCAAAAAAATATATATATCTTTAAGAATCCAGCGTCACCTGATGGCTCTGAGCGTCTCGTCGTCCTTCTCGCTGTCGGTGCAGGGACCCTCGATGAAGAAGAGTTTATCATCAGCGTTCGACAGCTCGTCCGGCTCGTCCAGGCTGTGACCGCCGTCACTGTTGACGTCACAGTTGTCGACCTCCATCGTCGACTCCGAGTCCGGACTGGGACTGGTTGGTTCTAAAGGACACAAGGACACTTACCCTAAGATTCTTAACTGATTGAAAACTGAAAAATAATCTTTTAGATGAATATCGCTGCAGTTCCTTGAATGGCCACAAGGTGTTGTCTAAGAAAAACATGAAAGCTGAATTGTAAGGGTCCCGTTGAGGATAGATGAACAATCATTTTTATCTGGATTTTCTCTTCCTGTAAAACATTTCAAATGTCTGATGGGGCGTTTACTAATTTTCAACAATTAAAAAGATTTGTTAATGATCCAAAGAAATTCATCCCAACGTTATGTCCCGCCTTCTCCACAATCATTGTGGTCAAAAATCTATCTCTTGATTGGTTCTATCCCATTTCAGTAGGAAATATGTCACAACCACAGACTGTAAATATTAATGGATGAAGCCTGAGTGACGCCACCCGTCTGTTCCTGCAGGGGGCGCTGGAGTCCCATCGATGGCGGTCTCCATGCTGGAAATGCTGTCTCAGTCTAACTTTCAGTCAACTTAAGGACATTGATTCTAAATAAACATAAGAGTAAGAAGAACAGGTGTGCTCTGTCACAAACTCACCTCCATTGAAGTCGACCTCACCGAGGCAGTCTCTGGGAACTTTGGCCGCACATCTCTTATGGCAGTTGAATTTACAATCTGAAGAAGAAGAGATGAGAAAACGTTGTAGCTCATCACAAAGTTATTCGTGTTATCACTTTCCTCGACATGTATGTCGTCGTCACCTTTGCACTGCATGCCCTGGCGGAAGAGACCCTTCAGCAGGCGCTTGCAGAACTGGCAGATGGTGGGGCGGGTGTAGGTGTGGACGGAGAAGGTGTGCGGGACTTTGACTCGACCGAGGACTATCTTCTCCATCCAGATGGGACGGCCGCTCAACAAGGAGTTACGCTTACCGGCACCCAGGAGGGGGCGCTGTGTCGACCGGATAGGATGAGGTTGGAAGAGATTTTAAAAAAGAAAATGTTAAGATATGAAAAACAAGATAGGCAACCATAAGAACAAAGCAGAACCTAAAAAAAACCCAGAAAATAATGCATCACACTTTAGTCGGAAGGATGGCACAGCGGGACTTCCACATACACAAACACACAGCTTTGCCTTCCCCCATTGGCATTGTTAGTCAACCAGATCAAATGTGCCTTAACCTAAACTAAAAAGTCACATTTCATAAATGAACAGTTCAACTTGGCCTTCTTATGGTTTGTTCTCTATGTGTGCACATGGTTAAGAGTGTGCCTTAGTGTGTGTGTGTGTGTGTGTGTGTGTGTGTGTGTGTGTGTGTGTGTGTGTGTGTGTGTGTGTGTGTGTGTGTGTGTGTGTGAGTGAGAGGGAGTTGACAAAAGTGTGTTTGTTCCAGTTAGCATGAAGCTCTGAATGAGGCTCACTTTGTTCAACGGTTTGTGAACGGGATGGAAAATCCAGTGGTTAGCCTGCAGGCATCAGAGAGAGAGAGAGAGAGAGAGAGAGTGTGTGTGTGTGTGTGTGTGTGTGTGTGTGTGTGTGTGTGTGTGTGTGTGTGTGTGTGTGTGTGTGTGTGTGTGTGTGTGTGTGTGTGTGTGTGTGTGTGTGTGTGTGTGTGTGTGTGTGTGTGTGTGTGTGTGTGTGTGTGTGTGTGTGTGTGTGTGTGTGTGTGTGTAAATAGCTAGTGGAAATGGCTCACTGGTTGCACAACGTAGATGTGCTTGCATGCAAAGCCATGCCATTCATTATGTGTGTGTGTATAAAATGAATGTTTCCTTCACCTAACTGAACTCCAACATGCGTCTCCTGACTCTGCACTCAAGAAAGTTCCGACAGTCAAGCAGGGTTGTCACAAAATCTGAATTTTAAACTTTGAAACATTTCAAGTCCAAAATCAAAAGATATGGACGCCTGTCTTTATTTGGACAGGTAAGTGGACAGAGATCATAAGAGAGAGAGAGAGTGGAGAATGACATGGAGGGAAAGGAGCTGCAGATCGGACTTGAACCTGGGCTGCCCGCTTGGAGGACTTTAGCCTCCGTACATGGGGGGCAACATTAGGGCATCGGCAACTCAGGGTATTTGTGTAATTTAGACATTCCTCATTTTGTTTTATTTGTTGAAAATGTGACTGAAGGGGGCGCCGGTAGCGTAGTGGTTAGTGCGCGCCCAATGTACGGAAGCACTAGTCCTCCAAACAGATGGCCCAGGTTCGAATCCAACCTGCTCCTTTACCTCATGTCTCTCTCTCTGCCTGATCTCCAGCCTTATTCTTGTGCTGTCGATTGTGTTTGTAGAGATTAAAGTTTATAGTGGAAACAAAATCTACGACTACAAATAAGTAACCAATCTAACTTTTATCTTATTACATAGTTTATAGTATTTCAATATTTGGAAAAAGTGAAAACGGCATCAGGTCAAATTGTCACATTTTGTTCTTGTTTTTTTTTTGGTGTTCACAGTTGCTGCACAAAATGCCAATGTACTTTATATTTTAATTACATTTTTCTCTCTTACAGACTTTGATTAATCTGTTTTCTGAACTATTAAACCTGCTCAGGGTTGCCTTGCCAATCCTATCAGGACATTCAATTGGGACGAGAGGCAGGGTACACTCTGACACACTTACAGTGCAGACAAAACAATCACTCACAATCACAATCACACCTTCAGGCAATTTAGAGAGACCAGCTCCCTCGACCTGAACATGAGTGAACGCAGGAAACCAGCACAAAGGAAAACATGCAAACTGCACACTCAAATTCAAACCAAGGTCCTTGTGTTTCTGAAATTAAAAATGCGTTTATCCCTGATGATAGGATGCGGGAATCAGAATAAATAGCCACCAGGAATGAAAACAACCTCCTCCTAAGGTCCAGGTCAAATCGTTGAAAAACAATGTTTGATCGACTGTCTCTTAAAGGAAATGTCATAAACCCACCTCCTCCTGTGGTATCGGGGTGAACTCTGTGGAGGGAGGACGAGCGATGGTCATGATGGAGCCCGGCAGGGACACGTTGGACAGCCGTCTTTTCCTGACCCCGGTGCAGTTGTTGGGTATCTTGAACGCACACCGTTTGTGGTAGTTCAGCCCACATCCTGAAGAGGATACATTTTTGTCAACTCTGTGTTTAAAATCGGAGCAAATCTGAGCCTAATGAGTTTGAGCACACTGTTTTCCCCTGCTTCCAGTCTTTATGCTAAGCTATGCTAAGCTAAGCAGTTCCCTGCTCTTAATCTTAACACAGACATTAGAGGGTTTAAAATGGTCTCTACTTACATTGTTAAGAAAGTCAGAAAGTGTATTTTCTAATATTCAAACAAAGATTTAAATCACGATGTATGTAGTCACATACGTTTGAAACGTTTGGTTCTAGTTTGTTTTGTTTTCTAATGATTTAGTTTCATGTTTTTCATGCTGTCCTGTATGGTTGTTGACGTCTTTCCTTCATATATTTATACTCTTGATGCAAGGCAAGTGGCAATAAAGGTTTTAATGTATTCTTTCATCAGTATGGATAAAAACAAAGATGCATTGATGTGCTGTTTTCATTGACTTTTTAAAAGTTTTAAAACATCCTAGGATTATTCAGACAATCTCTAATGTTTGATTTGACAAAATCAAACATTAGTGCATAAAAGCTTGAAGCATACGATCAATGTTTATACCAATTATAAAAGGTGTTCCACAAGGAGCAGTTCTGGGCCCTGTCGTATACAGAATTCATGATAATTGTAAAGTCTCTCTGATATCAAAATGTAGTGTTCATCTTTATGCAGATGATACTATCCTGTATTTTATTTTGCTAACTCTAAACAACTTGCATTTGGAAAACATACAACTGTTCTTTAGTGCTAATAAGGATGTTCTTCTACATCCAAAACTATAATTTAGAAAAACACAAAACCACGTTATGATCTCCCCCTCTTTTATTTCTGTGCTCTTAAAGTTTAAAAATACTTCACATCAAAGTTTTGTAGTCGATGCTGACCCCTTTAAGACTGACCTCAGAACTCAGAAACTGAAGTCTCTCTTCATATTATCTTCTTTCAGATATTTTTTTGAATCCTCTGTTATCTTTGGTATCTGTGTCTTTAGTTATTCACAAACTGAAGTCATCAAGTCTTTAGGGAAGTGACGTTTTATTTTTTGAGTCACAGTGTGGTATTTAAGGAGTAAATGTTAGAGCATGCTAAAGTTAGCATGCAGCTTCAACTGCAAATAGGAAATAGGAAGTGCAGACTAGAGGCTGTAGAGTGACTTGCTAAGTCTGATATGCCCTAATATGGCCACCGTACAGAGCATTAACCCTCTTCACAGTGTGACCTTTAGTGTAGTACCGTCCTCAGGATAAACCTTACATTTCTACCGCCCGCAGAGATGAAGGTCTAGAAATGGCTTTTTCTGTGTTTTGTCTTCTGCTATTTAAAGATCATTGCAGCCTCATGCGTCACGACTTTGTATGAATTAACATTCAGAGACCGATAGTTATACAACAGAATGTGATTAACACAAGGTCACTGGAAGCTACGAAAAAAGAGCATAAGATTCTTTGTAGTTTGTTGTACCATCTTATTTTTTCAAAGTTGCATCCATACAGATGTTTTATTTTGCTGCACTGAACTGGACGGAGAACTTTGAATTCTTTAAAACCACAACAGATAATCAAACATGGATACTCTGATCTGAGACAACTCACATTCAGTCACTTTTTAGTTTGGATAAATCCAGGATGTGACTGCAGGTGTAAACCACAGCAGCACAGACTCACCTTCACATGACATGACCTTAAGTAACCACGCTGACGGGAACCCCCCTTCTTAACCACATCCTTACCTTCACATTTCAGGCCCTGTCTGACGAGCCCCCACAGCATCTCCCCGCAGTCATCGCAGAAGGCCGGCGCCTTGTACGAGTGAACGTACAGCGCGTGAGGTCGGATCTGAAAGTCCTCGGCCGTGGCCAGAGCTGAAATAAACAAATACAGAGCGGTCAGAGTCTCACATTCAATGTGCTGCTACTGGTAGTCTGAGAACCGCTACAGTTTTCTTTGACTTAGGCATTTTGTGAACAACTATAAAATTACATATTTCTCTGGTTTTGATGACTGTTGGAAATATTTGAGGAGATGTAAGTACTCAATAAAAAAGGGTTAGCATTAGGGTTAGTCCATTTTTTATTAATTTAGATACTTCAGTGTGAAAGTTCAACATATTGTACGCTTAAGTGAGGTTACAGGAGAAATCAGAGAATGTCTGATTTGGGTGAAAGGTTTGGACACATGTTGACTCACTAATTCAGATGCCTGCAAAAGTGAACCTGACCATCAGGAATTAACATTCATTATTTCTGTTTTGTTATTAAAATGCCTCATGCCAATGCAACCGGGTCAGAGTCGGATCAAGCAGGTGACATTACTTTGCCGAAACCGCCTTTATTTACATTTTACACAAAGATTCACAGCGAGTCAAACGATTGATTGTTTAAGACGCAAAGATAAGATAAGGAAGATAAAGAATAATATCAGTTTCTGCATGTTGTTAAAGTGTGTAAATATTTGAACAGAGTAAACCAAAGGAGAAGAAGTTTAGAGACAAGCCAGAAGTGAGTCATGTTGTTTATATTTACAGTCTTTCAAAAATATTTACCAAAGATTTTCACAGACGTTCAGACAGAAACGGGTTGTAGTGTTGATATTTCAATGTGTACAAATTCTTTGTATCGATCGCTGCATCTACGTCTCCCCCCCCTCCCACCGTGTCTGTATTTATAACGCAGGAATCAGCTGGTGGCTCAATATGAAAAACAATCAGAAACTTAAAGAGTTAACAATGTTACAGCCTGCTGTAGTCAGTGGCTGTAACTCCACTACACAGCTCTGTGGAGTGAAACTGAACATATAGTCCCTAAACACACACTCCCTGTTTGTGGTTTTATCTGACACACACTCAGAGTCAGATAGCGGCTTCATGTGTGTGTGTGTGTGTGTGTGTGTGTGTGTGTGTGTGTGTGTGTGTGTGTGTGTGTGTGTGTCTTTGTGCTTTGGTTACAGCAAACTTGTGACAGTCACAGAAAGTTATTCATCATTGGAATTGTAGTAATGTCTACAGAGAGCAAAATTTAGTTACATTATAAGTTTTTTTTCTTTTCTTTCTCCGATCTGTTAAACTATCTGAACCAGGACAAAAATCATGTTCTCTTTTACATCCATGTGTCACACATGTAGCATATAACGCCTCCACCTCTCTACAAACAGATGCAGATGTATGTAAATAGAAGTGTGACTTCTGCAGGGTTTTGCAGCAGCAGCAGCAGCAGCAGGAGGAGGCGGAGGAGGAGGAGGAGGAGGAGGAGGAAGTGGTCGTGGGTTTGAGTCGGTGCGGTTCGGGGCTGCATACTGTGTTTTTTCTTCCTCCTGTGTAATTTAAACCTGCTGCTGCTGCTCCGCGTCAGAGTGTTCAGCTGTTGAGGTGTCAGATTCAGTTTTGACACCCCGACCTGTCAACACGACTCAGGAAATGACAATCCTACAGACAATATTATGATTAGAGCGTGCAGGGTGACCCGGGAGACGCCGTGGTGGAGGAAACTGGATCTGAGGCGACCTCACGGCGCTCACCCAGAGGAGGATAAACACGAGGGCTGGAAGGAGAAGCTGAGACAAAACTAACGATATTGATATTTCATCATTAAAAACAAATACACTTCTTTATGAGTTAAGAATCGAAACATCTTTTTTAAAGGATTGTCCTGATATTTTTTGAAAGCTTCTCGTGTTCCCCAGAGGTCAAATTAATTAAGGTAGTGACCTTCATTTTGTGACCAAAACGTGGTTAAAAGGTGCTCGGAGTGACTGCAAGAGTGACTCTAAACATCCACATCGTAATCGGGGAGTGTTTTTCATCCCGTTCTTTAAACCGTAAAGCGTTGTTTCTGTCTTTTTAAAAATATAGCAGGTCTATCTATAATCTGTAATCATGAATCATTTTACTCGCTTATTTAAAAGTGACGTACCGAGCAGAACATGAGCAGCTCTGCCCGGTCACACTTCCTTTGCCTGTTACTTCCAGAGACAGTAAATGACACTTCTGTCTTTTTCACATGGATCTTCAAAATGACCTTCCTATATTTCTGAGCTTTTAACCCCTCATGAACCAGGATGTGATTTAGTTTGAATTCATTTTTATTTTATTGTCTGTGTTTGTTTACTTTCTGCTTGTTGCTTTTATTGTCTGTTGTGAAGCACTTTGTTACTTGTATAGAAAAGTGCTATACAAATAAAGTATTATTATTATTATTATCCTCTGTAGCTTTTTGCTCTAAGTGATGTTGCTGTGAACTCTCAGCTGCGTTTTGAAGGCCCCTGTTAGCGACGTTTAGAGGATATTTCAGAAAAGGTCACTGATGGAGTCCAGAGGTAAGTCAGAAGACGCGTGACAGCGAGCAGCCACGGGATGACAGCTAACGTTAGCCGACATCACTCGGACATCGATTATATTTTAAATGATTATCATTTTTTTAAAGATTTATTTTGGGGTTTTTTGTGCCTTTAATGGAGAGAGAGGACAGTGGATAGAGCCGGAAATCAGAGAGAGAGAGAGGGGAACGACATGCAGGAAAAGAGCCACAGGCCGGATTCAAACCCGGGCCGCCCGCTTGGAGGACTACAGCCTCCACACATGGGGCGCACGATCTAACCACTGTGCCACCAGCGTCCCATTTTAAATTTAGAGATTTAGAGTTCTCCTCTTTCACTGTGCAGTATCTCTGTACTTTCACAGAGGACAAGTTTAAAATTAAATACAAATAAAAGTCTGTGAAATCTCAAGGTACTTTTCATTTGTTTCAAATGGGAAGGAGCCCGGCGACAACATTTTGTCTAACCTAGTAACAGTAACCAAGGAGGGCGGGGCTTTCACAAAGGGTTGATTCTAATCATGTTGCTTTCTCTTACTTCTGTGCCCTTTAAGAGGTTTGTTGGCAGAGGCTGAAAGAGCAACGACAATACCAAGTAAAGGTTGACAGAGATTATAACATCCTCGCCCTTTGTCTTCACCAGTAATCCTAATCCAGCCGGAGTTCTGATGCTGGTGATGGTTGATCTCCCTGATCTCAGAGTCAGCCCAAGAAGCCAATTTGAAGCGATGAAGCAGGCTTACAGGCCACAGCACTGACCAATGAATAAACAAAAGATTAAACCACCCTTACCAGAGAGAACCACCTCCACCAGGTCTCCTTCGTGGATCTCGTCCGCTGAGGTCAGGCGCTGCAGGATGTTGTCCGAGTTCAGGTCGTGGCGAAAAAGAAGGATCTTGTCGTACATCCCGAAAAATCCACATTCAGGGAACTGAGGAGGAGGAAGAGGAGAAGAAGAGGTCAGGGGATTCAATCAGACTCATGGTGAAGTTAGAAACACTGAGAGTGCTGCTGAGGTCAACTTGAGATTATAGAGGGAAAAATGGTTAAAGGGGACATATTATTAAAAATCCACTCTTACAGTGTGCATGAACATATATCTGTGTAACCTGAGAGTCTACTGACCCACAACATGTGAAATAAACCCATCCAGTCCTTTGTTTGTGGTCTGCATAAGTCTTACAACACAGAGAAAAATGCTCTGTTTCAAATGTGATCTCCTGATGTCACAGTGGGATTCTGGTAAACAAAAATCCCCTCCCCTCCCCTGGTATCTCCACCCATGGACTCCACCCCCAGCCTAGAACAAAACTTTTTCACAGGTCCGCCATTTTTATTCTCTCTACAGAGGAGTGATGTCTACGGGGAAAACTCGGGGGGGGGGGGGGGGGGGGGTCATTACATTTAAAGAGACACACACACCAAAACGGAGCGTTCTGAGAGAGCTGGTTTATACAGGGTCACAAACCTCCTCTGGTGCTTGATTCATGTTATATTTTGACCAAAGCACAGATGTTTCATTTAGACCACAGGGGGACTGTTTGAAAAGGTGGAGGAGGGGACTGTTTTAAAAGGTGGAGGAGAGGACTGTTTGAAAAGGTGGAGGAGGAGACTGTTTGAAAAGGTGGAGGAGGGGACTGTTTTAAAAGGTGGAGGAGAGGACTGTTTGAAAAGGTGGAGGAGGGGACTGTTTGAAAAGGTGGAGGAGGGGGACTGTTTGAAAAGGTGGAGGAGGGGACTGTTTGAAAAGGTGGAGGAGGAGACTGTTTGAAAAGGTGGAGGAGGGGACTGTTTGAAAAGGTGGAGGAGGGGACTGTTTGAAAAGGTGGAGGAGGGGGATCATATGTCCTCTTTAAAAGTAAAGCCATCTTCGTTGTTCTACACGCACACACACGCATGCATGCACAATATTGTCTTACCCCATAACTCATTACAAAATATATCAAATATCTTTAAAAGCCCTTCTCACTACAAACATTATGTAGGTGTCAATATATAAACATGTAGAAAAAATCGAATCCTCACATGAAATCAATGCAGAATCTGCATTTAAGAAGAATATCTTTATTTAATATCCACTTTAAGACTTTTTAAATTAGAGTTTATTTAATAGACGAGATGCAATTCAGCAATCCAGAACTTGAAAGTGCCACATAACGCTTCCTAAGAAGACATACTAATAATGAAGGTTGGAAACTGTTCCAGGTTATGAGACAGGTGTTGAGTGTAGAGTTAGAAGTTTGGCCTGTGGGTGGCGCTACAGTCGTGACTCCTTTAAAAACAAGAAGAAAAGAGCAGGTTGAGCTTAACGGTCAAAGCTGCAAACATCAAAACGTGTAATCCACATCTGTCAAAGGGCTCAACCAGCCGACCTTTGACCCTGCTCATTAAGTGTCCTTTTATCCCGGAAGAGCCACTTGTCCTCTTTAACAATAACGCTTCTCATTCATGACTTCATCCTCCTCTTAGTTAACCATTACCTCACCTCATCTGAGGAACACATGACGAGTGATCAAACTCATTCAGAGAAAAACAACTCTGGGAAACTTTGCTGCTTCTGAATCCGTTTCCACTTAAATCAACCGACCATCACATCCAGGCTGGTTTTTATTAAATCTCATTTTCTGGTTAAAAAACACCCGAGGCTGCTGAGGCCGTCTTCTTCCCCCAGACACACAGAGAGGCTTCCCAGCAGCTACATCCTCTTTAGAGAGAACTTAACACGTCATGTGATGATGGTTCACCTCTGGGTCACTGTGTTGTCAGATTATCACAGAAAAAGATCAAAACTGTCAAATGTTTTTTCCGGTGTGTATGGACAAGTTACCAGAGCAAGCTGCTTTTAACCACCAGGATCAAAAATGGAGAAATATATGATTTGAAATAAACCTTAGGTTTATCTGCAAGCTTGATTTGTTTAAAAAACTCATTCAACACATAGACTGTGAGCCTGGGTGACGGAGGCTCATCAGTAGCAGCCGCCATGTTGGAAATGCAGCCTAACGACAGGCTGAGAGTGGAGCGGGAACCGAATGAGCCAAAGAGAATGAATGGTTGGACTGTAGCTAAGTTTGCAAAATGACTAGTCATGATAAAATCCTAATTAAAGGTTGAATGTGCAACATTTTACATATAAATGTATCTGAAATCCAGTATATCCTCTGAAAATGACGGCCGGCTGACTCCTCCCCTCACGTATAAAAGTTGTTTAATTGAGGGACTAGAGAAAAGAAGAATAACATACTGTACTCACTGCTTAACTGTGTTTCTAGATCACGCTCATTTCAGGTAAATTTACATGCAGTGTGAAGATACGAGCATAATAAAGATCGCTAGCATTAGCATGCTAACACAACAATGCAGCGCCAGTTGTTTTGGTTTCATGCTGGTGCTCAAGGGCGACATCTGCTGGATCAAAAAAGTTGCATATTCTTCCTTTAAACATTGATTTATAGTACTGGGGCTACTATATCAGAACTCTGTAACAAATCTCCTTACAGTGAAATCTCAGAGTTAGGACTCCACTTGAGTATGATCTCCCCCCTCCCGTCTATGTAGGGATCATTTCTGTAACAGTTCCAGACATCAAAAAAAAAAATAACATTCTGTTTACACAACTAGCTGTCCTGTGATCGCTTTAAAGGATTCAACTGAAGCTTTAACAGCTGTGTGACGGCAGCCAGATGAAGCAATCTTCATCAATGCAATGAAGCAGAATTTGTAGCTGATGACGGGGAAATTATGTTAAAAATTGACGCTGCCTGCCTGGTCTGCGTCCATGTGTATCCCCACAACAAAGAATGGAATGTGAATTTTCAAACATTTCATGTCGCGTGCAGTGTGTGAAGGTGGCGGATGCACTCTCGGTAATGACGGCACGTTTGTCAGCATTATAAACTAGTATATTGCTCACACCGGTATATAGGACGCAGCTAACTTTTTAGATGACAAACAGGTATTAAAAGTGAATCTTATGGGGCGCTGGTGGCACAGTGGTTAGTGCGCGCGCCCCATGTATGGAGGCTGTGGTCCTCCAAGCGGGGGCGGTCCAGGTTCAAATCCAGCCTGTGGCTCCTTTTCCATTAAAAGGCACCAAAAGCCCATGAAAAAAATCAAAAAAGTGTGTCTTATAGAACTGATTGAATACTGATTCCCCTTGAAGGATGTGGTTCTTATTTATTTGACACAAATTACAAATATGTGTGAGACAAGTAATAATCTTATCCATCTTTTGATTAATACAACTACAGTTTTAAGTCTTCATTGAAGAAGAAAAAAAGACTACTTACTACTTTCTTATTTGTGTTTTTGATCAAAAGTAAATGTCAATTAAAAAGCAGCCCAGAAGAATGCTGGTGCATTGTGGTGTGTGTTGTTATAGTTTTGTGTACTGGTTTCCTTGCGTTCTGCACACATTGCAGGTGAAGCAGCTTCCTGCACCGAGCCGCTCTCTGTGTTAGCAGGATGTTAGTAGGATGTTAGCAGGATGTTAGTAGTGTGCAGGTAGTATGCAGCGGGGATCCTGCAGCGCAGCAGGAAACCAAAAACAACAACAGGTGAGAAGGCAGCAAAGAAGACGTGCCGCACACAAACATGTATGCACCCCGAGACAGACACAAAGAGAACATCCATCATGAATTATAGCTGAGGTCCTGACACCCAGGGTCAACATGTGGCTACCTCATCGCTCAAACAAATAAACAACACACAGAGACACAACAAACAGGACTTATTAATTATGTCTTTACAGGACGGGTTTTCCCAGCAGGTGAGGACAAAAACTGAAGATTGTGAATAGAAAGCGTAAACAGGTGAACAGCTCTCTACCTCCTTTTAGGGCAGCCAGATACTCTGACTGTTAGAGCAGGAAACCATGAGGAAATGTGATGTTTTCTGAGGTCGATTTGTTTTTTCTTCTTGATATTTCTGTTTTTTTTTGTTTTTGTCGTGAGTATGTATACATACAAAACAATAACAACACACAACTCCAATTCATCTCCAGTGAGGGCGGCAGACACCCCTCTGTATCTTTATCTCTATGGAAACATGTTGTCCCTTTGAAATTAAAAATAAACATAGTTATTACAGATATTTGGTTTCTTATTTTTAGTCATTTGGCTTCATTTCTAGATTTTTTTCCCAGTGCGAGTAAGTTTGTATCATATGGGTGTTTTTTCCTTCTGGATGCCGATTGTTTTTTTTTGTTTTTTATCTAGCTTTAATGTCTCGTTGTTGTTTTGCATCTAAAGTCAATGTATTTCTAACGTCAAGACAAACATGCAGCTGAGCATTTCGATGGCTGTCTTCTTCTTCTTCTTCTTGTGAAACCGTGACTCAGCAATGAAACAATCCTCCATGCTGATTGGACGACATATCTAAACCAGAAGTGAAACATTTCTGTTCAGCTGCCACGGTGACATACTTGGGCTCCGTCCAATCCCGTGAGAGGAAGACGTCGGACGCTGTGTTCTCTTTAGGTGAGCAGAGAAAACAGCTGTAAGAGTTCTGTTAATGGACAAGAGTGTGTGCTTAATACACACTGATCCCTCTTTATGGTTAATCCTCCATTAACCAGGTTTTAACCTCCGCACACACACACACACACACACACTCAATCCCTCTAACTCTTCTCTCGTTCCCTCTCCAAATTGAAGCCATATTTCTGCACACCACAGTTCAGTGTCTGTTGTCGGGGGTCGAGAAGCCAAAACCTTCAGGCCCTGCAACATGACCTCTGACCCTCAAACACAGTGGCTGGAATGAGAGAGGTCTCCGTCTTTGACATGAGGTCGTGTTTTTTAACCACTTAGGGGAGGGGATCCAGCACGTCTTCATGTGAGCAGCACTCCCGTCTTTATCAGAAGGGACTAAGTGTTCATGGAGCCTGGATAATCCTGGCTCACTCCACACAGAACTTAAGCCTCTTTTAAACTATACTCAAGCTTTTTTTTTTGATTCATTTGCATTTCTTATTTAATGTTTGATCAATAAAAGAATAAAAACTAACATATTATTTAAGCTTCACTGTGCAGGGTGTTTATGCAGAGCTTAATTCAAGAAGCCATTAGACTGTGCGTTCACCTTAAAGCTGGGGTGAAAATCCTGTAATTTACTTTTACTTTGGTCTGAGCAAGAAGACTTCTGCACCTCCTCTGAAGCTCAGTTTTCAATCTTTAGAAAATCAGATCTGGCCAGCAAATCACAGGTAGTTTCAGTGAGAGAGGCGCTCCTATTGGCTGTCGTCGAGCGTGCAGTTCAGACCTTTATCAGTTCAGTTCGGAAGGAAAATGTGTTTTACAGCAGTGGGCAAAAACACAACAAATAAAAAGACACGACGAGAGGTTTTTTGTTTTTGGAGAAATGCTTCCTCTAAAAGCTTTTAAAAAAAATTGTTTTATTATAGAGTGTCAAAAAAACATGCTTCCTGTTTTCTTTACAGGGCAAATGCAGCGAGTAGTGGTGTTTAAAAGTGACCCTGCACTGGAAGCATTTGACTGGGATTATTGTCCATCGAGATATGCTTCCTCTGTCATCTTATAATGATGAATAATAATTCATTTCAGAATGCTACTCGTCTTTAAGCAGAAAAAAGAAGCAAAAATAAACCATGAAGAGGAAGAGTTTAAAGAGTGTTTTAAAGTTCAAGCAGACATCTTCAAATTGCTCGTTTTGTTGACTCAGACCAAAGAACCAGAATATTATGTAATCTAGTAAATCCTCTGAAAGCAGAAGGTGGAAGTGAGTTTGAAAAAAGGATCTAAAACGAGCTGTTGTGAAAAATGTCGCAGTTTTATTTTTACATGTTAATTTATTTATACCTTTAGTTTCATGTTTTGTGTAACGTTGTTGATCAGTCATGTTTCAAAACAATAACCCCGCCCCCTCCTTTTTTTAAAAATATGTACTGTATTGTGTAATGTAGCACATCTGTCGCCTCCCTGAAACACCCGCATCTCATTTGATTTTCACCTCGCACATCTCCGACACCAGGATTATAAAATCACTCAAACCAGCAGCGACATGAAGAGCACAAACGGATCAAAACAGCCGCTCGTCTTCCGCTGCAGAAGCTAAGAGCCTTTCAGCTTCAATAAAACTCTCCAAGTCTTTCGCCGTTTGCCTGCAATTAGCCTGCAGGGACGGCGCTAAAAACGGGGGCTGATGGGGAAATGTGAAGGTAAACAAGCAAGCGCGCCTGGTTTCCCTGCATCCGCTCAGCTGTCACCTCGCTCAGGAAACAACAGGAAGCGGCTCGGAGTGGGTCAAGGTTGTTGGTGTGCGAGTGTGGGAGTTTCATTCATCCACTCGTTGAAAAGGCTGAAATCACCACCCACACACCCACACACACACACACACACACACACACACACACACACACACACACACACACACACACACACACACACACACACACACACACACACACACACACACACACACACACACACACACACACACACACACACACACACGAGGCTCTAGTTGATTTTTTTTTTAAATCATTTAAAGTCTCACAAACTTCTTTTTCAATCAGTCAAAAAGTTTCTCTTGGGGCGCTGGTGGCGCAGTGGCGCAGTGGTTAGAGCGCGCGCCCCATGTATGGAGGCTGTCGTCTCAAGCGGGCGGCCCGGGTTCACCTCCCACCTGTGGCTTCCTTCCCGCATGTCATTCCCTGATTTCCAACTCTATCCACTGTCCTATCTGTACAATAAAGGCACAAAAAGAAATCTTTTAAAAAAAGAAAAAGAAAAAGTTTCTCTTATACTTTCTATTCCAGGATACTGAGACTCTCCGCCTTTATGACCTGTGTCCGCTTCAGAGCGCTTCTCACCAGCGCTCACTGTTGCTAGGTTACGAAAGTTAACTCCTGCTTCCCTCTGTAATGTCTGTTAGGTGCGTTTCAATCACTCCCTGTCTTTAATATTTCCTTTAATTCAAAGAAATATCACAAAGAAAACATGACATCAGCAGCAGCAGCGGCTCTACCTGGAAGCTGTTCCCTCGAGTCAGACTAGCTTCTCCTCCGCCATTGTTTTTTTTTTTTTACAACGCTCACGTCTTAGGCAAGGAAAAAACAAGTTTATTTGTGTCGAACACTTCAACAACCAGGCGATTCAAGGTGCTTCTCACATCGAAAAGACATCGAAAAGCATCATGACAGAGGATTGGACGGTAAGGGGAAAGTCTGTGGACACGGGGCCTTTCTGTTTAAACTTTTTATCATTTTGGCTTAATGTGATTTTTTTGTTAAATTCTGGTGACACTAGTGATGGATGAAACAACACTCCCTCAGTAATTCATTCATGCTGATTTAAACCTCTCCATTAAGGAATTAGTTCCATTTTAATTATTTTGCCTAAACGACGTGTTCTATGGACTTAAGGGACCTTAATGGAAAGCCTCCTGGAGACTTGGTGTCTGTAAATAATCACTGTGTAGCGCTCAACTGAAAAGATGCATGAAAATCTGTTGATCTAAAAGACATTAAGTTGCCGAGTTGTTTTCAGTTGCACGTTGCTGCTCTCTGTTGTACATCTGTTACTGTGATGACCACAACAACATCCTCCCCCCCTCTCACATACCTCGCCGTGTGTGTTTGTGTGTCAAAGTGACCTCCGTGTTTCCTCTGGGTTCATTCAGCGGCAACACGACCACGCATTAAAAATTAACTCCACACCACAGGAACTCAACAGGAACACACCGAGTATGAGACACGAGAAACGGTGTGTTTATGTGTCCAGGAGTGAGACTGATCTGAGTTTATTCAGATTTAGACAGAACTGAAGAAACACCACTGGACTTGGTAAATAGTAAAGCGCTTCTTCTGACCAATCAAAGCTCTTCTACTCCGCAGGTCACACCTACACATTCACACACTGATGGTAGAGGCTGCTGTGGAAAGAGTCCATCAGATGTAACTAATCCTATTGATAAACATTTCTGCTGACCCCAACTTGGGGTTGTGACACATCGGACACCTGGCTGCAGGAGCTGGGGATCGAACCCCCAACCGACTCCACCACTGATCCCCAGCCGCCCCACTGTCAGGTTCCCTAAAGCCTCAATCTATAAAACCAGTTTTCCTATAAGATCTCTGGTATTGTGAAAGCTTGACAGCCGTCCGTTGATCCAGAAGGAACAGGGAAGTAAAGGTAAAATCACAAACGCTGCACAGAAAACCAGAGAAGAAGAAGAACACAAACTGCAGCTCAAAAATAACTCCAGCTGAAGGAGACACACACTTCAAGTAGAAAGCTTTTTCTTTCCAGACTCTGGTGCCGTTTGTTTGTAGGAAGTACAGGATGGTTGAGGCCGTGAGGTCACACCAAACTGTTAATGTAGGAAGTAACGACCTCTTCCGCTCACTGTGACCTCAGAGGTCACATGGTCAACCACAGGAAGTTGGTCGCCTAGCCCCCAAAAGTCCTTCCGTACACAAACATGTGAAATCCCACAAACCAATACAATTGCACACTTTTTTTCTGGTGTAAAAAAAGAATTATTGGAAGTAAAAATGAGCAACATTTAGAAAACAGAGAGAATCCAAAATCCAAATTGTACATCGTGCCCCTTTAAAAGTCCTGCTGAAGACAAGGAAGTATACTCGTTCATACAGTATGATGTCATCAAACTGATCATTTAGATGCAAACAAGTGTCAGATTTCCTGGTTAGATTCGACCTGCTGGATGGAGTAAAGAAAATATCAAACAATGCCATATTTCCTGTTTCTGACCAGATGACGAGACGGAAACAAATCAACTTCCTGGTTTTTATCTGATCTGCAGATACAGTAGGAAGAGGTGAAGGAAGAGGGGGGTAAAGGTCATTTAAATTTTGACATTTAAGCGTGTCAGTTTGATTGCGGAGATTTTAAAATGTGCTTTGCCCTTAACTCTGACTTCCAGGGAGGCACTTCCTCCAAGGCTGCACGGAGACGATCAATCCTTCAGTTTGTGGTTTGACAACTTCCGACCAACAAGCGCTCAAAACTGTGCACTACACAACCTGCCAAACTCAACTCAGGGGGAAAACAATCATTTTTACAATCAATGGACAACAGCGGACAAAATCCAAGCAACAACATTTTGTGTCGGAAAATCAAGGCAATATGAAAGTGCAAAAGATCTGCACCTTCCAAAGCCAAAGAAACCCCATGAGGTCACAAATTAAAATCTGTCTCTTTGCTAAGTTAAAATTCAATAACATGTAAATCATAACGTGGAAGTTTGGACATATTCAAATGAATCATTGCAGCTTACAGGGTTACAAGTCGTTCATACTTTTATTATCAGAGCATTTAACTGTTGTGTAGGCGGGTCGAGCCTCATTATAACACTCACATCCCTCTCTTTCTCTCTCTCTATTCACTTCTCTACCTGGCCTTGGTAACCGTGGAAACCAGTGTATCTGAGGACTCGCATCACCTGGACATCAAAGGAAGGAGCTGAAATTATGGTTGAAGTGTAATCATTTTTTGATCTGCAGATTCATTTTACCTTTTTTTTTTTTTTTTATCTCTGATTATTTTTCTCCTGATAACACTTTTAAAAAAAAACTTTTTTACACTTCTATGATTTCTTGATTTTTTTTAAGACCTGATGTGTCTTTAATTTCCCCGGTTATGTAATCTGTCACATCTAAGGTAGCCACATGTCCGATGTGTTCTTGGGCAAGACACTTAACCCCGAGTTGCTCCTGCTGCTTTGTCGGCGGCAGCGTATGGATGTGTATGAATGGACGAGTTGATACTGATGGTCAGAAGACAAGAAAAGAAATATACAAGCTCAAGTCAAGTTTCCATTTAAGAGGTATGGGACTGTGAAGATGAAAGGTGAAATGTATTATATATAAAAATATGATGAAAAACAATACTCCCACTCGCCCCATGTACAGAGGTTACGGTCCTCGTGGGTTTGAATCCGGCCTCTGCCCTTTACTGCACGCCGTACCCCGCCCCAAAAAATACAACTTTAAAAAACAAAACATATTTTTTAGGCCTAACCTTCTTCTTTTTTTTTAAGATATTTATGTTTTATTTCATGGGGACCTTAAAAAAAGTGAAAAGTGTAAACTTAACTTAAAAATAAAACTAGAACAAAATTCTTTGTTATTTTTCACATCCAACAGACAACGAACAACACAACTATCAATCTGATTGTTTCTGCCAAGAGTATAAATCCAACACTCTCTCTTTCTTTTTTAGCTGTTTTTAGTCTTAACCAAGTTTCGGCCTCCCACACTGCCTAAAACTCTAACAATAATCCGACTCCATAATCACTTAGCCTTCAGAAATAAATAAGATATATTATCATGTGACCATAAAAAACAATGTGCTGTTATTCCTAGTTATAAAAATGTCAGATATTAATGTTTTAGGGAGGGAGAGTCACAACAACATATTAAAAACGCTATCAAAAAACTATGAGCTCAATAGGATTAAAAAAACAACCTGATGAGGTAACCACAGTAAAGAGTTTATCACACCCTCCACGCTGGGACTGCTGTGTTGTGTGTTTGTATGTGTGAAGGTGGTCAATGTGGCGACTTGCGAGGGCGGGGGGGACTTCCCTACACCACTACAACCCCCAGTGGAGACGACGTAACGGCAGTCATTTCCAACCTGAACCTTCAAACTCCCCACAGACGGAGCTCACGGCTTCACCGTGTGGACACAAAAGCAGGAAGGAGTAAATTCCACTGATGATGTCATTCTGTAGGCCAAACTGGAGCCCACCTTTTTCCCTCATAGAGGAGCTTCCTGCTGGGATTTGAGATCAGTTAAGAAAAGTATCAGGTAGCTGTGATAATTAAGCAGCAAGCAGCAGGGAGGGAAAGTACCTCAGTGTGTTTACTCAAAGTCTCAAATGTTTCCAAGACAAACATTTGCAGTCTCCAGCTTAAGGACATCACTTTGGGAAAGACTCTGAACCTCCAGATTTGCCACATATCATCCCCAACCCTCTCCTCCCAATTGTCTCTCTTCAGCTATCATGTCCAAATAGAGCCATAAAATGCAAGAAGACAAAGATTCTAAAGATTACTGTCATAAGAGAAGAGTTTCAAAAGAAGATTCACAATTATGAAACATGTGTCTTCCTCTCTCTCAGCCTGTGAGGTTTATCTATCAGACATCCCCATTAAACACAGGAAGAGCAGATGAGTCGACAGTAAACAAACCAACCCGCCCTGAAGATCCTCCAATTCAACACAAAGCTGTGAAATAGGAGGTAAGGAGCGCAGACACAGCAACACCAACACCAACCAGGAAGTGGCATTCCCTGAGGAAAAAGACCTTTTCCTCTAACTAAGAGACGTGGAAGGTAAGGTAGGTCCAGAGCGTCAATCAACCAGCCAATCAGTGAAAGGATGGAGAGGTAATAACAAGAGTCACCAGCACAATCTCAGATCATCTGTTGTGTAATAAAGATGAACCTATAGGTGCAGTGTGTGTGCAGCTATGTTTGTGTGTGACTGTGTGCTGGTGGAGGAGTGGGAAATGCGTGTAGTACAGTCAAACAGGTGGCATGTCAGTCAGAGCGCTAAACCAGTAGATGGTGGGAGATAAAGTCAGACTGAGAACAGATGTCTGAACGTGAAGCCTGAGAATCAGCTCGTTTACTCCAACACTAAACTAATGTGGTAAAACGAAATAGCAGCCAGATCATGATGAAAGGCAGATATTGAATTGATGTTACGTTGTTCTAGCGATGCTCTTCCTAAGTCCCGCCCTCTTACGTTCTCTACTCCCAGTAACAGTCGAGCAAATTGTCAGGAAGGAGAAAATGTGCAAAAGTCTTTTTTACCTTGTTTATACATTTTAACATGTTTAAAGTCTGTGTATTTTATGTTTGTGATACAAGAGAAGACTGTTATTCTCACCAGACCAAATTTAAGTCGTCAAAAAAATCCTCAAGTATATGAAATTAAGCTCCAAAATCAGGAATAATTAAGCAGTCATCTCTGCTCCGGGATGCTGTTGACGTGTTCGTTGCATGCACACTCCATTAGTCATTAACTGCAATTCAAATTCTTCAGATTCTGGCATCAAAGGGAAGATGCACTTTGCAAAGTGAAGGTCTCGCTCACTAGCAAAACTGCAGACTGTGAAGCGGAAACTCGCAGTAACCTCCCGATTGAGCAGGTGAAACGAAGATGCTGAACTTTCAATCCCCCTGCACTTTAAGAGTACAAAGCGCCCCACTAGAGAAAACAAGGTAGTAAGAAGAGAAAGGGTCCACAGTGGGAATGAATTAAAAAAGAGTACTTAGCTAGCTATATACATGTTGATTTGACACATTCAGTTCACAAAGGCTTTGACATAAAGGAGAGTTCAGGATCTCATGTTTTCAAGGATAAAAGGAGGCGGAGCCACAAGTTGGACTGGAACCCAGGACGCCCGGTTGGAGGACTGCATCCACCGTACACGGGGCACCACCTAACCACTAGACCAATGGTCATCAACTGGCGGCCAGCAGCCAGAATCTGTCTCCCCAAAGCTTCCCATCGGGGTTGACAGCTATCAGGCTTATTATGTGCAAACATATTTTAAAGTCCGGTCCCCACAGTGTCTTTTAAGCCCTTTTTAAAAAGTTGATGACCCCTTCCCTAGGTCATCTGTGTCCCAATACAATTTAATATTTGTGAAGTTTTCCAGCGTAAAATCTACCAGCCCAGAACTTCTAGAAAAAACAGTCTTCAAACGTACCTTTTGGTCCACGATGGAGCAGACGAGCTCCCTCACAGCAGACAGCGAGTGGTCTCCGGGTTCAAGTGTGACCGTCTCCCTGGTCAGTCCGATCTGCACAAGGAAGGAGACCCCGAGGATGGACCCCCGGGAGTTGGTGGGGCTGGGAGCGGTCTGGCTGCCGTTAGACAGCCGGCTGCAGAGGGTGGCGGGCGGGCTGGGGGACGGCGACGGGGTCGGCGGAGAGGCATTCTGAGGGAGTGCGGAGAAAGACCGCGGGGAGGCCGGCGGCAGGGGCGGGCTGTTCTCGGCAGACATCGGCTGCTATCTGTGACGTCGTCTGGGGCAGGAGGAGGAGGACGTCCCGGGACGTTAAGAACATCCAAAAATGACCTCAGAATGCTCAAAAGGCGTATTAATCAGGCGAGCATCTCCCAGCAACAACAACAGAAGTGACACTTAAGGCCAAGATCTGACAAGTTCAACTGTAGAGGGATCTATAACAGAGTCAAGTCTTCAGGCCCCCCCCCCCCCCCCCGCCGCTGCATGAAGCTGTGGATCGTGATGTTAGCAGAAACACATCCAGGAAACTCTGCAGATGTGCTGTTTCATCTTCCTGTCTTCACAGGGTTCATCTGTTGAGAATAAAAGACGACATATTAGAGAAGAATGTTGTAATTATTCAAAACATGTCCCTTTAACACAACTTAGTTTGACTTGTTATATAAAATAAGCAAAAAATAAAAATACTGAACAGATTCACCTGAACAGACAACCAATCTGTTGTACCTGGATTAAATGAGAAGATATTTGATCTATACAAGGAGGCAAATGTCAATCAGCGTTCTTTTCAAAAGGCATAGAGGACGTGCAAAATGTCTCGATTTGTACACGACCCAGAAAATGTTCTTGTTTAGGAAGCTACCTAGAATCTACCGGGGAGGAGAGAGAGTGGGGGTGGGGGGGGGGGGGTGACATTCAGCAAAGAGTCGAGGTTGGATATGAAACAACAGCCACAGCGACGAGGACTAAAGCTTCCATATATGGGGAGTGTGTAAAATGTTTGATGCATGAGTGCTTAGAGCTTGAGTAAGAATAGGAATTCAAGCCTTTTAAAAAAACAAGTAAAACACTTAAACCCACAAATCAATCATCATATGAGAAAAATATGAGATAACAAATGTAAAGAGTGCATTTTAGTTTAAACTCAGTTTCTTTGTCTGTCTGCTGTTCTCCATGTTTTACAGACCACCTGTGTGTAATGTTGTAGTACTCGAAATCTTCTTGAAGGTCTCGGTCTCGTCTCGGAATCGAAAGCATTTTTACTCGTTCTTGTCTCGGTCTTTTTATCCCCCGGTTACGGCTGCAACCTTGCCGGTAATACGCTCTGAATTTGACACACACAAGTTGATGATTTTTCTGTGATTTCTCTGGTCTTCTCTCGGTCTCGCCCTGCCTTGCTCTTAAATCGGTCTCGAACCCCTAAATGTCTCGGTCCCGGAGCACTCTGGTCGGTTAGCGTGGTCTTGACTACAACATGGGCTGTGTGTGTGAAGCCCCCCTCACTCTGACATCTCTCCATTAGTGCATGTCCTGTTTGTGCATGTGTGTGTATTTAAGTCTGTGTGTGAAGCATGTTCAACAACAGAGTGTAAAACTGAATTCCCCAGAGGGATTCATATCTTCTTCTTCTTCTTCCAAATCTCCCCCAAAATAATGTTGTTTCTCTCCACTGATGTGGCACTAATTAATCCTAGAGTAGATGATAGTCAGCTTCACCTGAATGCATCAAAAAGGTGTGAAAGCATGAACATTACTCACAGGCCTCCATACAGCTGGTCAAATGTACACATGCTGAGTGAGAACGCATCGCTTGACTACATGAAAAGTGTTTTGTTTTGTTATTTATTGCGATAAATTCAGACTTTCACAATGTGCTTTTCATATCACGATAACAATAAAATCCTGATGAACTGCCCAGCCCCATCATGCAGACAGAAATATCAAAAAGTAGATGCTTTACTTATATCATTTTAGTGATGTAATTGTATTTCTCATCTATGTTTTCAAAGGGTTATACTGGGATTCAGGCAACCAGGAAAATGTTAGATTTCATATCAATAAAGCCTGTGATCATTTGTTTTAAAGGGGACATATTGTGAATAATCCACTGTTACAGTGTGTCTGCAGCAAGTCTAAGTGAGCTGATGTGAGAACGCCGCAGGACATTCTCCGGATAATTCACCTGGAGCCAATAGGAGGGCGGAGTGAGGTTTCTATACTGTGACTTCTGCACGGTGCACAGAGTCTGCACGCGACCACTACGATCTCTGTGCACGTATTTAAACGGCTGCATTGTGTTTTCTGTTCTCCAGCATGTTGTTGTCATTCTGTTGGATTACACATAGCATTGATATGAAGATAAATATTCTCATTATAGCGCCATGTAGTGGATTCTGTTGCTTCTTCTGCTACTTCAGTGTTGTTTTTTACATCATGTCTTACCTCCGGAGACCCCCTGCCCCCCCCTCCCGTCTGACAGGGAAAGTCTCCAGGTGCTAGGTCGGAAGAATCTCCAGAGCAGTTCTCCAGAAATTATCCAAATATTATCCAGAGTGAAAACGGCTCTTGTGATGTCACAGTGGGATTCTGGTAAAAAAAAAAAAAAAGAATCCCCTACCCTCTCCTGGTATCTCCACCCATGGACTCCACCCCCAGACTAGAGCTAAACTTTTACATGTCTGTCATTTTTATTCTCTCTACAGAGGAGTGATGTCTACGGGGGAAACTCAGGGGGCGGGGCTTATTGCATTTAAAGAGACACACACACACCAAAACGGAGCGTTCTGAGAGAGCTGGTTTATACAGGGTCACAAACCTCCTCTGGTGCTTGATTCATGTTATATTTTGAACAAAGCACAGCACAGATGTTTCATTTAGACCACAGGGGGACTGTTTGAAAAGGTGGAGGAGGGGGATAACATGTCCTCTTTAAGTTTATCGGGCTGTTTTTAATACATATTTAAAGAAGTTGGAGACACCATTACCTCTGAGGATTTGGGCGGGGTTTCCGTTTCCATGGAGACGGATAAAAAAAACTGTTCGTTAAAGTTCCATCCTAACGGCTAGGCGAAGAGTTTCTGTCCCGTCTGGAGAAACTCCTCGGTCCCCCGTGGGTCCGGGACGGTGAAGTAGAGAAAAACAAGACAAGACTGAACAGCTACACTTTTTAAATTACTCTAAAAATCTCCGTTGTTTCCAAAACTTCAAACTTCTTGACAGGCGTAGAGTCCGTCCGAGCAGCAGCAGCTTCATGCGGATCTGATTATCAGAGAGAGACGAACACACACAGATACAAACCACCTATTATGCTGCGTTCAAGTGAGGTCGGATAAATCGGAAAGAGGAACTTCAAACTTTTAAAATGCACATGAACACCTCCTCAAGTTGGAAACAACTCGGAAAAGAATTGGGTGCCCGACTTGACGTCAGAATCGTCATCACATAAGGGGCTAAATATGTTTTGTTAATGTTAAAATACTTTTTATTCATTCACGTATTGCACATCAACTTTTTCCCCACCCGCAAAATTCGACCACCCGAGCAGCACTTGAATGCAGCATTACACAACGGAGAAGGAGATGAGCAACAAAGACATCTCACTCTGACAGAATTTCCAGTGACCGGACACCCAATGTTTCTACACGCAAACTAACAGCAAGACTCAAAACAAGTAAAAGTACACATTTTACACTTTGGAAATACTCTGTTTGAAGATTGGATTTATACAATTTAAGCGAAGTGTATGGATGTTTAAAAGTAGTTTGTGTGAGTTTTTCGGGGACTGTTTTATTACTTCTAAGTGAGTCATTGTTCCAATCAAAGACGATCACTGCTTGGACTCTCATCAGATTATTTTGTGGCACCCTCTCATGGTAGAAATACTTCATTACACGAAATGCAATTCAGGTACATTCTTTTTATTTTAATTCATAAAAATGATTAAATAAGTGGTTTTATTTTACTTTAATAAAAAAAAATAGTTCAATTAAAAATAGGATTTAGGCTAAGCACCAAAAGTTGAAGAAGACCTCAACCTGTCATACCAACTTTAGAGAAATATGATTTTATTATTATTGGATTAATTAAAGTTATTGATGCATTAAAAATGTTTCACTTTAATGTTGCAGCTGGTCAACGTGGAGTTAATCTTCATTACTTAAAATACTTCCATGTAGTAAGTTATACATCTTTATTTTTCAGCTTCGTCATAATGACTCAGTTTGTGCCATTAACATGATGGTGACAGCCGTTATGAAAGCAGCAACCAGGTACAAACCAATAGAAGCACAAACTTAAATCCATGTCCAACAGACAATTCCTCCACCGTGATATAACCAACAACAAGATACTCCTCCATCTTCTTCATCTCCTGGATGGTACATGAATTTAAAAGGGCCTTCAGCACTCTGTACTAACTGTTATATACAGCCTATTCATAAGAGCAGTCGAACGTCACTTCCGGCTCGCCAGAGTGACCACGCCCCCGTTTGTATCGGCGGTGGATTAGAAAACACTGCTAGCCGTGCGATTAAACGCGATTGCGAAGCTTTTTGTACTTCAAACTATTTTAAAAACACAATTTAGTATCGGGTTTTCATTTGCAAAGGACAAAGGAGGGTAAAAGAAGAGCTGTGTGTGTTTGGACTGAAACTAGAGAGGATTAAAGTGGTAAATTGTGGGACCTCTGTCGTGTTCCTGCTAACACCTCGTCTCGCCCCACTCATCATATTTACACTCACGTATGAATACAAAAGGTTTTAATATCATCCAGGTGACTTTACATGTGTTATTCTAAATCAGCTGATAACTCAGAGTTTATGTAAACGTCTGTAACCTCTCCATTACAGCTATGAATACTGTTAGAAACTATTACAAATAAATATTATTTAAAAATAAAGAGCCCTCTCAGGTAACTTGGTTAATAATGACTCATCAGGTGTTTAAAGTCAGTTTCCTCTGATGACTCGTTTGAGCAGTTTGACGGAGAGAGATTGAACAGACACTCACGTACATGGTTCATTTTATACCGTTATGATGCCGATCTCTGTTCAGAAATGTCATATTTTAAATGTTTACATCACTGCTCATCAGATTTAGGCTCATACTTGAAGTTTTAAAGTACGGTTTTCATTTTTTAAGACCTTAAATCGGTAATGACCCCAACTTGTCCATTAACCGCCATTCATTCAGATGGAATGATATCACCCAGAAAGGGGCGGGGCAGGCATCGTTTGGGCAAAGTACCCGGATGGGTTGCTCTCATGAATAATATGTGTTTAACTGTTTCAGGAGCACCACACTCACACAGCCCACTGTCATTAATTAGATTTAAAGCTGATTTTGCAATTGCTTCTTCTTCTTCTTCTTCTTCTTCTTCTTCTTCTTCTTTGGCAGCTGACATCAGAAAAGTGTCATTACTGCCATCTGCTGGATTTAAATATCCCTCAACAGACCTGTTCTCAAAAGAGATTTAAACAAGCATCTTCAGCCTCTCTCTCTTTCACCACCCTCCAAAATACTTTTCTCTTCTTACAAGTCCCTCTCTCTCTCCATTTCTGACTTCATGTTCTGTCCATGTGTTACATACTTCCTACATTTAGTAAGTACATGTTCACCTGCTTCTGCTTGATTGCATACCTCACAAAGAGCAGATGAATGTTTTCCAGTGATATGCAGAGTACTTAACCTGGTCATTACTCCTCTCTTCTGTAGCTCCTCCCCCTCTATTTGCATTTCAAACTTTGAACGCACGCCACGGCCACACCCTTTGATGAAATAAAGTGCAGAGTACAATGGGATGTGTTGAACACACTTGACACTGAGTTTGCGTCGAACGGATGAACGCTTTCGGACTAGCTTTATTTTTCACTTCTGCCAGTCTTTAATTTTATACATATGTTTATGTATTTTAGTTTTACTTAAACTGTATTTCTGTTTTCAAAAACAACATTTTATTCATATTTCAACACAATATGCACAGAAAATAACATTATGCACTTATTAACAGTTAATAAAGCTCCTCTGCAGGTACTGGATCTAAAGTGGGAACACTACTTATAAAGGTTAATAAATACTTTATTATGCACTTATTAAAAGCTCAGTGGGAACAGGGTCCAACTTTCAAGTAAACGCAGAAACAAAAAGGAGGTCTATTGAACTTCCACTCAAACAGTTTTTGAAAAGAAAAAGGCTACCACAAATACAAGTATTATCTTTAACGTTAACTGTAAACAACATTATGAAAACATTTGGTGTGTCATAGCTACCAACATATCAAGTTCAGGGAAAAAGCATAGTTGTTTTTAACCCATGTTACTGTAAATAAAGTGTTGAAGGTGGACAAACATCAGAAGACTAGGACACCTTGAGCCCAAGGTCTGAATACCAGTCAAGAGATGCACACAGGAATACATGTATGTAAGGAACACAAATATTGCAGGACAAGAGTACAATATACAATTTACTAATGCAATTAACAACTTAATTAATAAAGTGTGCACATGAAATCAAACAAACATTTGAAGTGTCTAAGCCCAGTCTTTTTCGTTGGGGTTCAATCCAGGTGTGTGTTTCTGTTTAATCTGTGCTCTATGAAGTAGCGAAGGAAGTTCTTCCTTAGAAGAAACAGTCTTCTTAATCCCACTGGAGGTCTCGAAGGTTGGGCTCACTATCCAGTTAGCTGCTCGACATTCTATGGTGGATGCTCTTGTTGGTGGATGGTCTTATGGATGAGCCCAAAATCCGCATTTTACCAAAACCTGACCTACAGACAGGTCACACCACCCCTATAAAGATAAACATGCACGTCAGCATCAACACAGGCTTCATCTCAATTTAAGCACTTAACATTTAACACAAAGTATTAAAATAACATCTGTTGTTATTCACAATTTTCCATTAGCTCTGTTGTACTACAAAAAAGGTTAAATATTTTCTTTATCAATTTACTGTTGAGCTTTTTATTGATTAAAGAACATAGGACACTTTACTGTAATAACTGTACTATGAAACACTGAAGTTCTGTATGAGAGACTTCACAAAAGAGAGTGAAATTAACAAGAGGGAAAATACTTTCATCATAACTTGCATTAAACTATTCCTTACTCATTTACATACATACTGTGGCACCCTTCATGGTGTCAAACCTTTGATCTTACAGATCACAAGAAGCCTGAATAAATACTACATTTTTCAGAGATGCTATTCATTCATTTTTTATTATTATTTATCTGAACAAAGAGCTTTTTTTTCGGCGAGATTGCTCTCCCGCAGCCGCCCTGTCTCTCACCCACCCCTGAGACCGGGGGCCAGGGAGAGGAATCTCGCGCGAGATTGCTCTCCCGCAGCCGCCCTGTCTCTCACCCACCCCTGAGACCGGGGGCCAGGGAGAGGAATCTCGCGCGAGATTGCTCTCCCGCAGCCGCCCTGTCTCTCACCCACCCCTGAGACCGGGGGCCAGGGAGAGGAATCTCGCGCGAGATTGCTCTCCCGCAGCCGCCCTGTCTCTCACCCACCCCTGAGACCGGGGGCCAGATCTTTCCCTCTTTCCCTCTTTCCCTCTTTCCCTCTTTCCCTCTTTCCCTCTTTCCCTCTTTCCCTCTTTCCCTCTTTCCCTCTTCTCTACCGTGAAAAGCATGAAAAAGCCAGAAAACAAAAGCAGAAAAACAGCAAATTATACAAAAGACAAAAATTGAAGGGGGCAGTGGTCACCACTGATATTCAATAGGTTCTTCTGTATGACTTTAAATGTATACTGCACTTCCTTTTGGTAGGCAATGTTAATTGCATACAGCAGACCCATGAGCATAGCTACCATATGCTACCAATAGCCCTTCATGCCATGCTGCTTGATCTGATGCTCCAGGACGACCTCATCTTCTATCACCAGGAGGATGCTGATGTTCATATGCTTTGTTATGCCGTCCTCAGTGTCTATAGATTTACAAAAGACAGAAAAAATAGATATAGCTGTAAATTGTTTGTAATACTCTCTGAGAAACAACATTTTTAGCCGGCAGATCACCCTATAATCCTTCACTCTGTGAGTGAACTGAGCACAGACACAAAATATGGCAGCGCCCAGTAAGACCTCAGGGTTTCTCTCTTCCTGCAACCCTAGCCCTGTGGTAACACTTAGGGGAGTTTACAGTCAGCTGAATCAGCGCACTTGACATAACACTGTGACAAAGTGGGTGAGCAGCTCTTCTCTTAATCACCACTTGTCACTTAAGTCTTTATTTATTTATAATAATAATAATAATAAATTAGATTTATATAGCACTCAAAGACGCTTTGACAGGAAACAACAACAAAAAACAAAGCAAAAACTAACAGAACAATACAAAATAGAAATAGTGTCAAGGGAAGAGGATGAGAGTCAGTGGTTGTAGGTGGTGATGAAAAGATGAGTTTTTGGGGATTTCTTGTAGGAAATGAGTGTGGGGGAGTCTCTGATGTTTTTAGGGAGAGAGTTCCAGAGGGTGGGAGCTGCAATGGAGAAGGCCCTGTCCCCCCAGGACCGAAGGTTGGTCCTGCAGGGGGGGACAGGAGGTTTGCATCCGCAGACCTGAGAGTGCGGGTGGGAGTGTGTCGGTGGAGGAGCTCAGACAGGTAGGGGGGAGCCAGGTTGTGGAGGGCTTTGTAGGTGATGATGAGGTGTTTGAAGTGGATACGCTGGGGGATGGGGAGCCAGTGGAGGTCATGAAGGACAGGGGTGACGTGATCTTGGGTGCGGGAGTGTGTGAGGAGACGAGCAGCGGAGTTTTGAATGTATTGAAGTTTCTTGAGTGATTTGGATGGTGAACCATAGAGGAGACTGTTGCAATAGTCTAATCTGGAGGTGATGAATGCGTGGGTGAGGGTCTCTGCAGCTGAGAATGAGAGTGATGGGTGGAGGCGGGTGATGTTTCTGAGGTGGAAAAAGGCTGTTTTGGTGATTTGTTTAATGTGTTTGTCGTAGGAGAGGGTTTGGTCGAAGATGACACCAAGGTTATGGATGTGGGGGGAAGGGAGCACTGTCGAGCCATCGATGGTGAGGGAGAAGTTGTTGGTGGATTTGATGAGGGATTTGGGGCCGATGATAATGACTTCTGATTTGTCGCAGTTGAGTTTGAGAAAGTTGGTTTGAAGCCAGGATTTTATTTCAGTGATGCAGTCAGTGAGGATTGAGTGAGTGGCAGGAGTGATGACTTTGGTGGCGATGTGGAGCTGGATGTCGTCGGCAAAGCAGTGGAACTGGAGTCCATGGCGGCGGATGATGTGACCAAGGGGGAGCATGTACATGATGAAGAGTAGGGGACCTAGTACTGAACCTTGGGGAACACCTTCGGAGAGAGGAGCAGTGGGGGATTTGCAGTGGTTGATGCTGATGAACTGGTATCTGTCCGAGAGGTATGATTTGAGCCAGGAGAGTGCAGTGCCGGTGATGCTGAATGTGGTTTCAAGGCGGGAGAGAAGGATGGAATGGTTAATGGTGTAAAAAGCTGCGCTTAGGTCCAGTAGGATGAGGATGTTGAGGTTTCCGGCATCAGAGGAGTGGAGAAGGTCGTTGGTGATCTTGAGGAGAGCTGTTTCGGTGCTGTGGTGGGAACGAAAACCAGATTGGAATGATTCATAGAGGTCATTGGCAGAGAGGTGAATTTTGAGTTGTGAAGCAACAGCACGTTCCAGAAGTTTTGAGAGAAAGGGGAGGTTGGAGATGGGTCTGAAGTTGTTTGGGATGTCAGGATTGAGTCCAGGTTTTTTCAAAATGGGGGTGACAGCAGCAAGTTTGAGAGATGGTGGAACGGTACCTGTGGAGAAGGAGGAGTTAATTGTTGAGATAATGAGTGGGGATAGGGTAGGAAGGCAGGCCTTGACAAGACTGGTGGGGATGGGGTCCAGAAGGCAGGTGGAGGTTTTCATTCCTGTTGTGAGGTCAGAAAGCTCTGCAGAGGAGATGGGGGAGAACTGAGACAGGGGCTGACAGGTTAAGGGGGGGCAGGTGGAAGAAGGGGGGACAGATACAGAAGGGGCTAGGTTGTTGTAGATGGTGTCTATTTTTGTTTGGAAGAATGACAGGAAGGAGGTGCATTTGTCTGCTGTGAAGGATTGGGAACCGTTGTCCAGAGGGTTGAGGAGTTTTTTGATGGTGGAGAATAGTGATTTAGGGCTCCTGGAGCCAGACTGTATGAGATGGGAGTAGTAGGTGGATCGGACGTGGGAGAGGGCATCTTTGTATTGTTGGAGGTGATCTTTGTAGGCTTGAGCGTGTACAGTGAGTCCGGTTTTGTTGCGTAGTCTTTCCAGTTGACGGGCATGGGTTTTCATGTGACGGAGGTCAGGAGTGAACTAGGGAGCAGAGTGGGTGAAGGAGATTGTTTTGGTTTTTATTGGTGCGAGCTGGTTGAGGCAGGAGGAGAGAGTGTGATTGTAGTAGTCGGTGAGGTCAGAGGGAGCGGTGAGGTCACGGGGAGGGAAGGCAGACATTTTGTCCATGAGGGCAGATGATAGAGCGGAAGGAGAGACATTGTTGAGTTAGCGGAAGTGGATTGAGCGTTTTTTGTTTTGGCAGGGGGGTGGGAATGTCAATGTTTATGTTAATAGCTAGGTGGTCGGAGATGGTAAGATCCATGCCTGAGAGGTGATTTATGGAGAGACCAGTGGAACAGACTAGATCCAGGATGTGACCACGGTTGTGGGTGGGGATGTTGACATGTTGAGTTAAGTTGAAGCAGTTCAGTATTTCGATGAATTCAGTGGATATTGTTGAGTTTGTGGAGTCCAAGTGTATGTTAAAATCACCGAGGAGGAGGATGGAGGGAGAGAGAGCACAAAGCTGGGTCAGGAAATGAGAGAAGTCGGAGAGGAATGATGGGTTAGGCTTGGGAGGCGGTAGACAACAACCATGACCAGCTGTGTGGTGCCAGAGTGTTTAAAAGCAAGTGAATCAAATGAGGGAGCAGGAGTAAGGGAGATGAGGCTAGTTTTTATGTCCTGTCTGTGTATGACTGCAATGCCGCCACCTCGGCCCTCAGTGCGTGGTCTGTCTATGTAAGTGTATCCATTTGGTGTGGTCAGGTTGAGTGAGAGATAATCCAGGGGCTGTTGCCAAGTTTCAGTGAGACAGAGGAAGTCCAGTTTATTGTCCAGTATGAATTCATTGAGAATGTCACTTTTGCTGTTAAGAGAGGTGTTAAACAGAGTGAATTTCATGTGGGTTTGCATGGTGTTTGTGTCCAGGGGAGCTCGAGGCAGGACTCGTAGACAGGGAGAGCGCGTCTGCTCGTTGTTGTGATGATGACGTAGTGGAGGTGTGTCAGTCTGTTCAGCTGACCAGTGTGATGGGATGGAGTGGCCATGCTGGCTAGACCGGGAGTAAACAAACTTGCGCCGGGAGCTTCTGTGGATGTATCTGGGTCGTCGTAGTAGTCTAAAGGTTTTAATGGCGGAGATACATGCAGGAGTGGAGTTATTGTTGAGTTTGAGCAGTTGTGAGACGGAGTACTTCAATGCCATGCCAGCAGGGGATGTTGGTTCGCTAATCCTGGAGTTGTTAGCCGGTAGCCGCAGGCTTGTCAACCAGAGTAACAGGCAAGTCAGGGTGGTCCACAGCATAGCAGTCAGTGGGGCTGGAGTGGTGCCGAATGAAGGATGTCCAGACGAACTGTAGAGGATGACTGGGTGGAGGCGGAAAGTAGAGGACGGGAGGCAACCGAGTCAGTTGCCAACAATAGCTGCATTAGCCTCAGTGACCGGAGCGAAGGCTAGCTAGGCTAGCCGCGGGAGCGGACTAGCAGCCGAAGGTCAGGGGCCGAAGGTCTGAAGCCGGCGTTGACAGGTGCCGACGACAGGTAGGCTATGTGAACGCTCAAAAGAAACTATAAAGTGAGATTTAAACTTTAGGATTAAACTGAGGTTAAATCATAAGACACAAGAGACGGCGGGATAGGTCAAAGTAATACAGCAATAATCAAGAGTAGTCTACACTTAGGCTTAGCTGGAGAAGCGGCGAACAAACACGCCAGCGTCCTCTCCGACCAGCAATCGGGTTCTTAATCAATTGTACTGATTGTTACTGATTATTACTGATTGTAATATGTTGAAATTTAAAAAAAATAGAAAGAAATGCAATCAGAAGTTTGATTGTTGAGGATGCAAACAGTGATCTGATCTTCATATCACAGCTGTGAGGGCATTAAACTGCAGTATCACCATGTCATCACTGCAAACATTATAGCCAAGACTTCTGGATTTTATGCATATGGATCGGATGCATCCTTTCAGGAAATGAACTGTATTTAATATCAAATTACATCATTAATTACAGTTGTGTATTTAGCTTTAATTTATTTTTGCTTGTGTAACATTGCAGCACTTACTACTATCCCTGGTGTGTTTGTGTTAGCAATAAGTTACAGTTCACATCAAAGCATAAATTAACTTAAAGCAAACATACAGTCTTGACTTAGTTCAGTCATTTTTATTTAGTTTCTGGAACTGCAAAATATCATTGATTGTCTTATCCATACTTACCTCTGTTTGTTCTTTTGTTCAGTTTCCCATGTGGTTCCATGCAGCTAAAAGGGGATAGGCCAGCACTTCCTGGGTATTTATCAGACTGATGATGTCATTGCTGACATCACTGGGGCAGACCATTTTGAAGGGGTTTTATTTCTGAGAAATGTTTTCTTTCTAATAATTTCTTTAATGTTTGAGTTACTGGTAGAATGTAATTTAATTATTTAAAGTTAATTTATTTGAGTAAATGATCCGAGGTTAATTTAAGGGTTTATGTAGATTTCTTTGCTTTAAGAGAAAAGTGTAAACCCACTACTTGAGTTGTGCTGCACCCAGCTGCGGCCATTTTGTTAATGGGGCCATCTATAAAGCCAGGAGACATGTGCTCTTGCATGAGGAGAGGTGAGGACATGCTGCCTTTAACATGTTTCTTAGTCTGATTTAATCATGAAGTAAGTTGCCTTATTTACATTGAACTTTTGTTGTTTTGTTAAGTTAACACATTTAATCACTGTATACTCACCTCTTGGAAAATCTTCTTCTGCTGAGTTGCCTTTCTACAACCTTCCTAGACAGTTGTGCTAACTACTTTACAAACATTGAGATTGACATTTCTTTCCATGTATCTAGCGATGTGGAAAATTCCAAGCTTCGGTCTGCAGGGAGTCAGACTTTTTCTGACAAAGTCCAATCAATCAATGTGAACACTAGTGTGCCAATTTGTAAGTGTGGAACTGCTGTTTTTTTTTTTTTTCAGATACAGGAAGATCCCAGTCTCTCCTCCTCCTCCAGTGGTTCAAACTGGAGTGTTGTTGCTGATGAAATGGTTATCCTGTTTTGATCAGAGTTATCAAACCATCCTGCTGCTTCTGGTCATCTCAGTAAGTTCCTCTCGTCTCTGACTCACTGTTTGCTATCTGTCAGGGGCCTGTATCAGAAAGAAGGTTCAACAAATTCTCAGGCTGTTTTTGAAACATCTACTATACTTGAGTACGTACTGATTTCTCTGGCAAAATATTCAGTAGATCATCAGACCAGTCTTCGCTGACTGTTTCCCACAATGCAAAGCGCCAGGTCAAAGATTGAAAAGACGGACAGCTATGGTACCAGAGAAAATAAATACACAAATCAGACAATTTAACCAGATATCGCAATCTCTGCTCCTCTGTATACCTATTGAAAATAATTAATTTAACTGATTCTATAGGATTCTGATGAGTCACATACTTTGCATTTCAGAAACTGAAGTGGACGCCATTGATGTTTACCTGGATGGACAGTTTCTGGTGGTCTGTGAAGAAATGGAAACCTTCATTCAGACATCAGGTCTGTTTTTTGAGTCCATACCTTAGTTGACATCCTGTTGATTTAAAGTTATATTAAGTTGACCTCTTTTATAGGCCTAGTTCTTATAATTTGTTTTGTAAACTAGAGGTACTTATATGCATATGGACATTGATGACTCTCTTAATTATGAATGGGTAAAGTCTGCCATTCTTGCTAAAAATTACATTAATCCTGAGACTTACAGGCAAAGATTCTGCTCCCTGGACATCAACCCTGATGAGAGCCCTAAAGAGTTGTATGTGATGCTCAAGGAGCTCTTTGAGAAATGGATCCAGCCAAAAGGTAAAAGCATCCAAGAAGTAAGTGAAATAACCATCCTACAACAATATTTGAGAATGTTGTCCCCTGAGCTTCAGGTATCGATCAAAGAGCATGACACAGATTCAGCAACGGGGGCTACCAAGCTGGCTGCTGTCTCTGTGGCTGCACGGAAGAAGGGTCAACCATGGAGCTACAATGCATGGAGGCAGACAAAGGACAGCTACAAACAAGCCCAACAGTTCCCACAGGGGGAAGCATCCAGTGTGGGTAAGCCTCCCATGTGTGGAGGGGTCAGCCAGCTGGCAGGCCAACAAAACCCTCCATCAAAAAGCTAATTTGTTATTTACGTGGACTTGAAGGCCATACTAAACTCATCTCAGTTAAGATGACACAAATGTGCTTAAAAATGATTTTTATATTAAAATGCAAAACATTGAAGTTAATGGAACCATTCTTAGGGCCTTGCTTGACTCTGGGAGTGATTAGACACTGGTACACAGGAAGTTTGTACCACCCAACATTGTCAGCAGCAGTGACACCATCCTTATCTGTTGTGTTCATGGAGACGAGAAGCCTTATCCAACAGCTGACATCTACATTAAGGTAAAAGGTCAAACTTACCATTTGAACATTGGGGTTGCTGATAATCTGCCTTTTAATGCTGTTCTAGAAAGAGACCTACCAGTTAAAAGCAGAAAGTGTAACGCTGTGGTAAACAGAATGCAGGCCATGCAATCCAATGAGCTCCTTTGCAATGAGGAGTTGGAGACCACACCTGGGAAGTCTCGGAAAACCCGCAGACAGAGAAGGCACAAGAAATTCCAAAAGACAGTGATGACACCACCAACCAGCACTGAGCCAGAGTTACCACTAGGGTTTCAAGTTCCAGGTAATATAAGTGATATGCAGAAAACTAATCCGTCTTTGGTCTCTCTTTTCCAGAAAGCAAAGGAGAAGGAGCCGGAAGCTGAGTTGGACATCGTAAGTGATGAGTGTATCCTGCAAAATGGCATCCTCTATCGTCAACAAGAGTCAGCGTTGCAGCTAGTGGTTCCCCAGGCAGCTAGAAAAACCACACTTTCCTTGGGGCACTCAGTTCCCTGGGCTGGCCACCTGGGCCCACAAAACCACAGCTCGCATTAAAAAACATTTCCACTGGCCTGGCCTGCGCAGACATGTTGCTCAGGTTTGTGAAAGTTGCCTTCAGTGCCAAATAACATGTGCTAAAACACCCCCAGAGCTCAACTTCAACCACTACCCAGTATTGGCACCCCATTTGAGCGCCCTTGGATGGACATTTTTGGTCCCATAGAGAGAAGCAAAGCAGGGAACTGTTATATGCTGGTTATAACAGACTTTGCTACCAAGTATCCAGAGGTCTTTCCACTAAAAGCCATCCATGCTTTCTGTTTGGTACAGTTCTTTTCAAGGGCTGGCTTCCCTTGTGAAATACTAACTGATCAGGGATCTAACTTGATGTCTACTCTGCTGAAACAGGTGTACCAGTTACCCCAATCCTCCACTGGTTTCTCTCCTTTTGAACTTTTGTATAGACATGAAGTTCGGGGGTCGTTGGCACTGTTGAGAGAGTTTTGGGAGGGGGCAAGGGGAGGGTGGGGTCTGTTAACGTTGTATCCTATGTCATCCAGATGAGAGAGCGGCTGGAGAAAATGGGTGAGCTGGCCCAATCGCACGTGGCGGACGCCCAGCAGCAACAGAAGTCCTGGTACGACAAGCCAGCCAGGCAGAGATTCTTTGACCCAGGACAGAAAGTGCTGGTGCTAACAAACTGTTGGCTAAATGGCAAGGACTGTTCAAAATCCTAAAGAAACTCGGGCCAACCAGTTACCAGGTATTGACACCAAGGCACTCAAGCTCCAGTAGGGTACTTCACATAGATCTCTTACAAGAGTGGGTGCAGCGACCTGAAAGAAAAACAGAAGTGATGCTAATAAGAAGTGTGCTGGATGAAGAAGTGGATGAGCAATACTTACCTCTCTAGTGATCTGGTAGACCATGATCTCAGTAGCCAATCAGACGGCCAACGGCTTCAGGTGAGATCTATCTGTAATTCAGATGTTTTCCAGGAGAATCCTGGGAGAACAAATATTGTTGAACATGACATTGTTGTTAGAGAAGGTGCTTCTGTGAGAAGATTAAGTTACAGGATCCCTGAGCGCCTGCTGACCTCACTGAGAAGGGAGATTAACCTGATGCCTTCCCTGGGGATCATCAAGGCTTCAAAGAGCTAGTGGTGTAATCCAATGGTGCTTGCACCAAAGAAGAATGGAGGTTCTGCATTGATTTCAGGTACATAAATTTAATTTCTCTCTTTGATAACCTATTCCTGCACGTACTTAATTCGTAAATAATTCAAGTGTGGACATTAAGTCGGGGCATCTCTGACAGGATCATTAGGCCTCATAATTAGTCACAGAACAGATGACGTTTCCCACGAAAAAAAGGGACCAACAATCAAACGTTTTTGTTCGTTGATCAAACGTTTGATTATTATGATATAGTGAGGGAGACTGCTGACTAATGTGAGCACTCTGACAATATGAAGTCAGTGTGGGTCCCGTAAACATTGCAGATATACTCGTGCGTAATGATGAATTGTGGATGTTTTGGCGTTGTAGGAGGACAGCGTGAATGCAGCAGCAATGTGGTGTCATTCTCTGATTTTTCTTAAGTTTGTGATCCTCCTGCTGCAGTAAACTATCGATATGTCCATTTTATCCTTCACTTCATTCACAAACTCCTCCGTTTCTGGGTCAGAAAGTTTTGTTTCTTCGTCTAAACTTCCGGGTTTCGCCACAATCCAGCGCTGGAAACCTTTGATCTGCCCCCTCGTTTGTATGCTTCATTCACAAGCTGCTTTGCATTGACCGTTCATGGTTGATTGTGGGCGTGTAGAGGGCGGAACATGGGACTAATCTACATGCGCACATTTCCAGGTGGATCGTGATTTATCAAGGGAACATTGCGTGCAGGTGTGCGTACAAACGGTTTTAGGAACACCTGCAAGCTGTCTTGGATCGCCTTCATTCTGCCGGGCTGACTGTCAACCTAACGAAGTGCATCTTTGCTGCTGCAGAACCTGGGCCACGTCATCTGCAATGGGGTTGTACGCCCTCAGGTCAACAAAATCCAGGCCATCGAGTCCTGTCCCCTGCCACAAATGAGGAAGCAGTTCCGATCTTTTTTGGGCTCTCAGGCTTCTATCACCACTTCATACCCAATTTCTCCAACAGGGCAGCGCTTCTCACGGACCTGACTAGATCCCGGAGTCCCAATCAGATCCAGTGGACAGAGGCGGCAGCTTTCAGTGATATCCAGCAATTACTAACTAAGCAACCTCTTCTGTACAGCCCAAACTTTGATGAAGATTTTTTTCTGCAAACTGATGCTTCTGACAGGGCTTTGGGAGCTGTTACTCCAGGGACTTCAGGATGATCGGCATCCAGTCGCCTACATCATCCGGAAACTGTTCCCCAGGGAGGTTCGATATTTGACGGTGGAGAAGGAGGCACTGGCTATCAAGTGGGCCCTTGATTCCTTCCGGTACTACCTTCTTGCTCAAGAGTTCACCTTGGAGACGGATCACAAGGGTCAAATAAAAACCTACCTTTTCTTTAAACTTACTCCTGTTTGGTTTGTAAACTTGGTTTTCTATTTTTGGGTCAAATAAAAACCTACCTTTTCTTTAAACTTACTCCTGTGTGTCGTGCCTTACTGCTTGGTCCCTAACAGTCCCCCACAAGAGAATCCTTCTCACCAGGGTAAGAGTCTTTATAAGACACATTACAAGTGAAGGCCTGTGTCTGGCCATGAAATGTTTGTCTGATTTCACCTATGGCTTTGATGATGTCACCAGCTGTAATAATCCCAATGGATTTCATTACCTACAGAAAGATGTGCTTCCTCTTTTTTAGGCTTTGGTAGAGAATATGTGTTGTGTTTTTGTCAACATGGATATACAATGTGTTTCTACTCATGTAAAGATGGGATTTTCCACATTTCAAACTTTGCCTTATTGTTGACCAACTTAAACATTAATTTTTCTTTTTGTCATCACAGCCATAGAAAAAATGGATGTAGGATCTTTGAAAGAGGTTAGTCGAGACCCTCTTCTGTTAGGGTTATTTTTTATTTTCTGATAAGCAGAACTTTAATCCCACCTCGCTACACACTCGGCTCCAGTCTCAAATCAAGATAGACTTCTGCTCGAGCAATGATTACCACATCAAGGGCTGCAGTACGGTGGTGATGTTCAGTCTGGGCCATGCAAACACTTGGTGAGTTATTGTTTTATTACGGTGCTTGAAAAAATTATATTCACGGGTGTATCCATGAATTAAACTGTATTGGAAGATATCCTTGCTGCCTTGTCCATCTTATACGTTTATCACTGATGTTTTTGCGACTGCATTTTAAACTGGGTTTGGCTGTAATTATATTTACTGTCAGATATTCCCTCTGGACACCTTTTGTGGAAAAAATTTACACACAAAATCTGTAATATTTGCTTTTTCTATTTTGCTGTTTTTCTGCTTTTGTTTTCTGGCATTTTTCTTTCTTTTGACGGTAGAGAATGAGCAAACTAGGGGTCTGGCAGGAGAAACTCTGGGTGCAGTCTGTGAAATTTGGCTCTTTTTCAGGAGTTTTCTGCAAGTGTGAAAGCCTTATGTATTGTTTATTGCTACATTTTTGTTTTGGGGTTTAATTGAGACCTTTTGTGTATTGTTGGGATTTGTACATTATGTAAAGCACTTTTTAGCATTGGTGTTTGATAAGTGCTTTGTAAATAAACTTTTTGATTTCTAATGGGTTAAAGAGAGAATAACTAATAGAAACACAACATGAAAGTTAAGAGGCCTGTTGGAAAAGATTGTGTGACGATTGTTTAATTTCTCTTTCTATGTTTTAAAGAAGTGAAGATGTTGGTGGTGGGAAATCTCCTGTATGTTCTTGACAGTGAGGTGAGTTCTTTGCTCTTAATTGAAGCTGTGATACACATCTGGACAAGTATTTGAGCCTCTTTTTGTCTGGGTAAGGACACTGAGTCTTTGGGACCTTCACTTCCTGGTCATGATTCACTGTTGGCCCGATCTGGCCATTCATGACTTTGAACTAACCACAGAGTGCGACTCTGCCTCCATGTATCAGTGATGTAAAACATACTACAGCTGTGATTTATACAGAGAAATGGGACTTAAATAATGATATATGTTTCACAGCCAAGAAAAAAGCAGCATGAGGATGATTACACTGAGTACACAAGACGACTATCAGGTATTTGTACAAACGCTTTTAAAGAACTGTGATATGTGATTTTCACGAGGCTGTCCTGAACTCAACATAAAGCTTTATGATTTTTCAGATCAACTCACTGCAAATATGATTTCTGCCTCGATGACTGTTTGTTACTCTGTGGATGTGTCTTCTGTCTCGTCCAGACAGAAATAAACATGGTAAGCGATCAACATTTATTACAGTGGTAAATGGATCTTGCATGCATTAAATGTAAAGATTTCTTCACATTAAGTAACATATTTTACTCCTGATTTTGCACACCAAGACGCCATCGTGCCAACATGCTCATCCTCAGTTGGCTCGAAACATCACTTAATAAATCCTTCAAATGGGAGCTTCTTGTTGTGTAGATCTTGTTTTTGCTTTCCTTGCCTGCTCAATACTTAAGAATGCGATAAAGGTTTTAACATACTAAGCGGTCTTTGTTTTTCTTTTGTTTCTCAACAATAGTCGAAGAGAGCTTATTTCTTCTGTCGTCGTCAGATGCTTCACAGAGGGTTTGCCCGAGAACAGGTACTTAACTTTATTTGGATGCAACGTTTGGATGTTTCTTCATTTTGTGTTGTGTTCGCACTATATTATAAAATGCCCATTGTTTCACAAATACTCATCTTCTCTCTCCAGATGCAGTCATAAAACATTTAAAGCCATCCCTGGGCCGTCTGGGACAATTTTTGCTCCCTGCCCTGTTTGATGTTGTTAGTTCTGTTACACTAGTTATTTGTATTTATAAGAAATAGCGTTTTATTTTTAAAATAAAGGAATTCTGTTGGACTGGCACACATCTTTATATTTATGAATACTGTCTGCAATATAAGGGTCAACCAAAATTGTTATGGCCAGCTCTGTGTCTACAACTTAAAGGTCACATATTATGCAAAATTTGGTTTACATAATTTAAACTTGCAACTGACATATAACCACATAGTGTAGTCCGAACCAATCACAGTTAAATGTACACATGCTGAATGAAAGCATTGCTTGTCTGCATAAATAAAATTTTATTCTGACGACAGCAATGTGATTGTTGCAAATCCTTTCGTTGGGATAACGATGTAACTGCACTTACTTGCACAGCCCTATAGCCTACCCTGACCTTTGTTTTAATTTTGTTCTTTTTAAGGAGGATAATTATGATTCCAAAGAGGTGGAGAGTCTCAAGTCCCTGGTGTCTCACCTCCGTCAGCTCCTCAACCTGCACAAGAAATACGACTGCAGACCTTCCCTTTCAGTCTATGAGAAGGTGTGTCTTTCATGAAAAACCCATTTTATGATGTACAAGTGTATGACGAAGGATTAGGGCCACGCAAAAAAAGAAAAATCTAAAATGAGATTGAACTTGTAAATTTACGAACATATTTAGTGTCATGTTTTATTTCAAGACAGAGATAATGCTTTGTGGTGTATCATGAATTAAACTGTATTGGAATATATCTTTGATGCCTCGTCCGTCTTATACGTTAATCACTGATGTTTTTCCAATGGCATTTTTTGGTTTTGGCTGTAATCATTCTAATTGAATTGACAGGGAAGTGTTTGGAGTTCTTTGTGATTCTCGCTGCCACAGTGGAAAGCAGTATCCTGCCTTGTGACAAGCGTCTTCTACAGTATATCAAGGTAAGACAACACCACTGCTAGAACCCTTGTGCCCTCCTCAAATGTATTCATATTTTTCTGCTGTGAAGTTAAACAACTTTCAACTTGCTCAAAACTACCATACATTCAATTATTTTCAGGATTGTAACCCTTTAAATGCTAGCATGTTAGTTAAATAGTGATTAGAGTCTTGTACAGGACTAGCAACAAAGTTGATTTGCTTTGTGGCAGAAATGTACAAAATCGGCAATAAAATCATAAATTTTTGTCTTTTGTATAATTTGCTATTTTTTCCTGCTTTTGTTTCCTGGCTTTTTCATGCTTTGCACGGTAGAGAAGAGGGAAAGAGGGAAAGAGGGAAAGAGGGAAAGAGGGAAAGAGGGAAAGAGGGAAAGAGGGAAAGAGGGAAAGAGGGAAAGAGGGAAAGAGGGAAAGAGGGAAAGAGGGAAAGAGGGAAAGAGGGAAAGAGGGAAAGAGGGAAAGAGGGAAAGAGGGAAAGAGGGAAAGAGGGAAAGAGGGAAAGATCTGGCCCCCGGTCTCAGGGGTGGGTGAGAGACAGGGCGGCTGCGGGGGAGCAATCTCGCGCGAGATTCCTCTCCCTGGCCCCCGGTCTCAGGGGTGGGTGAGAGACAGGGCGGCTGCGGGGGAGCAATCTCGCGCGAGATTCCTCTCCCTGGCCCCCGGTCTCAGGGGTGGGTGAGAGACAGGGCGGCTGCGGGGGAGCAATCTCGCGCGAGATTCCTCTCCCTGGCCCCCGGTCTCAGGGGTGGGTGAGAGACAGGGCGGCTGCGGGGGAGCAATCTCGCGCGAGATTCCTCTCCCTGGCCCCCGGTCTCAGGGGTGGGTGAGAGACAGGGCGGCTGCGGGGGAGCAATCTCGCGCGAGATTCCTCTCCCTGGCCCCCGGTCTCAGGGGTGGGTGAGAGACAGGGCGGCTGCGGGGGAGCAATCTCGCGCGAGATTCCTCTCCCTGGCCCCCGGTCTCAGGGGTGGGTGAGAGACAGGGCGGCTGCGGGGGAGCAATCTCGCGCGAGATTCCTCTCCCTGGCCCCCGGTCTCAGGGGTGGGTGAGAGACAGGGCGGCTGCGGGGGAGCAATCTCGCGCGAGATTCCTCTCCCTGGCCCCCGGTCTCAGGGGTGGGTGAGAGACAGGGCGGCTGCGGGGGAGCAATCTCGCGCGAGATTCCTCTCCCTGGCCCCCGGTCTCAGGGGTGGGTGAGAGACAGGGCGGCTGCGGGGGAGCAATCTCGCGCGAGATTCCTCTCCCTGGCCCCCGGTCTCAGGGGTGGGTGAGAGACAGGGCGGCTGCGGGGGAGCAATCTCGCGCGAGATTCCTCTCCCTGGCCCCCGGTCTCAGGGGTGGGTGAGAGACAGGGCGGCTGCGGGGGAGCAATCTCGCGCGAGATTCCTCTCCCTGGCCCCCGGTCTCAGGGGTGGGTGAGAGACAGGGCGGCTGCGGGGGAGCAATCTCGCGCGAGATTCCTCTCCCTGGCCCCCGGTCTCAGGGGTGGGTGAGAGACAGGGCGGCTGCGGGGGAGCAATCTCGCGCGAGATTCCTCTCCCTGGCCCCCGGTCTCAGGGGTGGGTGAGAGACAGGGCGGCTGCGGGGGAGCAATCTCGCGCGAGATTCCTCTCCCTGGCCCCCGGTCTCAGGGGTGGGTGAGAGACAGGGCGGCTGCGGGGGAGCAATCTCGCGCGAGATTCCTCTCCCTGGCCCCCGGTCTCAGGGGTGGGTGAGAGACAGGGCGGCTGCGGGGGAGCAATCTCGCGCGAGATTCCTCTCCCTGGCCCCCGGTCTCAGGGGTGGGTGAGAGACAGGGCGGCTGCGGGGGAGCAATCTCGCGCGAGATTCCTCTCCCTGGCCCCCGGTCTCAGGGGTGGGTGAGAGACAGGGCGGCTGCGGGGGAGCAATCTCGCGCGAGATTCCTCTCCCTGGCCCCCGGTCTCAGGGGTGGGTGAGAGACAGGGCGGCTGCGGGGGAGCAATCTCGCGCGAGATTCCTCTCCCTGGCCCCCGGTCTCAGGGGTGGGTGAGAGACAGGGCGGCTGCGGGGGAGCAATCTCGCGCGAGATTCCTCTCCCTGGCCCCCGGTCTCAGGGGTGGGTGAGAGACAGGGCGGCTGCGGGGGAGCAATCTCGCGCGAGATTCCTCTCCCTGGCCCCCGGTCTCAGGGGTGGGTGAGAGACAGGGCGGCTGCGGGGGAGCAATCTCGCGCGAGATTCCTCTCCCTGGCCCCCGGTCTCAGGGGTGGGTGAGAGACAGGGCGGCTGCGGGGGAGCAATCTCGCGCGAGATTCCTCTCCCTGGCCCCCGGTCTCAGGGGTGGGTGAGAGACAGGGCGGCTGCGGGGGAGCAATCTCGCGCGAGATTCCTCTCCCTGGCCCCCGGTCTCAGGGGTGGGTGAGAGACAGGGCGGCTGCGGGGGAGCAATCTCGCGCGAGATTCCTCTCCCTGGCCCCCGGTCTCAGGGGTGGGTGAGAGACAGGGCGGCTGCGGGGGAGCAATCTCGCGCGAGATTCCTCTCCCTGGCCCCCGGTCTCAGGGGTGGGTGAGAGACAGGGCGGCTGCGGGGGAGCAATCTCGCGCGAGATTCCTCTCCCTGGCCCCCGGTCTCAGGGGTGGGTGAGAGACAGGGCGGCTGCGGGGGAGCAATCTCGCGCGAGATTCCTCTCCCTGGCCCCCGGTCTCAGGGGTGGGTGAGAGACAGGGCGGCTGCGGGGGAGCAATCTCGCGCGAGATTCCTCTCCCTGGCCCCCGGTCTCAGGGGTGGGTGAGAGACAGGGCGGCTGCGGGGGAGCAATCTCGCGCGAGATTCCTCTCCCTGGCCCCCGGTCTCAGGGGTGGGTGAGAGACAGGGCGGCTGCGGGGGAGCAATCTCGCGCGAGATTCCTCTCCCTGGCCCCCGGTCTCAGGGGTGGGTGAGAGACAGGGCGGCTGCGGGGGAGCAATCTCGCGCGAGATTCCTCTCCCTGGCCCCCGGTCTCAGGGGTGGGTGAGAGACAGGGCGGCTGCGGGGGAGCAATCTCGCGCGAGATTCCTCTCCCTGGCCCCCGGTCTCAGGGGTGGGTGAGAGACAGGGCGGCTGCGGGGGAGCAATCTCGCGCGAGATTCCTCTCCCTGGCCCCCGGTCTCAGGGGTGGGTGAGAGACAGGGCGGCTGCGGGGGAGCAATCTCGCGCGAGATTCCTCTCCCTGGCCCCCGGTCTCAGGGGTGGGTGAGAGACAGGGCGGCTGCGGGGGAGCAATCTCGCGCGAGATTCCTCTCCCTGGCCCCCGGTCTCAGGGGTGGGTGAGAGACAGGGCGGCTGCGGGGGAGCAATCTCGCGCGAGATTCCTCTCCCTGGCCCCCGGTCTCAGGGGTGGGTGAGAGACAGGGCGGCTGCGGGGGAGCAATCTCGCGCGAGATTCCTCTCCCTGGCCCCCGGTCTCAGGGGTGGGTGAGAGACAGGGCGGCTGCGGGGGAGCAATCTCGCGCGAGATTCCTCTCCCTGGCCCCCGGTCTCAGGGGTGGGTGAGAGACAGGGCGGCTGCGGGGGAGCAATCTCGCGCGAGATTCCTCTCCCTGGCCCCCGGTCTCAGGGGTGGGTGAGAGACAGGGCGGCTGCGGGGGAGCAATCTCGCGCGAGATTCCTCTCCCTGGCCCCCGGTCTCAGGGGTGGGTGAGAGACAGGGCGGCTGCGGGGGAGCAATCTCGCGCGAGATTCCTCTCCCTGGCCCCCGGTCTCAGGGGTGGGTGAGAGACAGGGCGGCTGCGGGGGAGCAATCTCGCGCGAGATTCCTCTCCCTGGCCCCCGGTCTCAGGGGTGGGTGAGAGACAGGGCGGCTGCGGGGGAGCAATCTCGCGCGAGATTCCTCTCCCTGGCCCCCGGTCTCAGGGGTGGGTGAGAGACAGGGCGGCTGCGGGGGAGCAATCTCGCGCGAGATTCCTCTCCCTGGCCCCCGGTCTCAGGGGTGGGTGAGAGACAGGGCGGCTGCGGGGGAGCAATCTCGCGCGAGATTCCTCTCCCTGGCCCCCGGTCTCAGGGGTGGGTGAGAGACAGGGCGGCTGCGGGGGAGCAATCTCGCGCGAGATTCCTCTCCCTGGCCCCCGGTCTCAGGGGTGGGTGAGAGACAGGGCGGCTGCGGGGGAGCAATCTCGCGCGAGATTCCTCTCCCTGGCCCCCGGTCTCAGGGGTGGGTGAGAGACAGGGCGGCTGCGGGGGAGCAATCTCGCGCGAGATTCCTCTCCCTGGCCCCCGGTCTCAGGGGTGGGTGAGAGACAGGGCGGCTGCGGGGGAGCAATCTCGCCGAAAAAAAAGCTCTTTGTTCAGATAAATAATAATAAAAAATGAATGAATAGCATCTCTGCTGAGAACATGCCTGTTAGTTTCTTGTGATCTGTAAGATCAAAGGTTTTACACCATGAAGGGTGCCACAGTATGTATGTAAATGAGTAAGGAATAGTTTAATGCTAATGTTTAAGTTATGATGAAAGTTTTTCCCTCTTGTTAATTTCACTCTCTTTTGTGGAGTCTCTCACACAGAACTTCAGTGTTTCATAGTACAGTTATTACAGTAAAGTGTCCTATGTTCTTTAATCAATAAAAAGCTCAACAGTAAATTGATAAAGAAAATATTTAACCTTTTTTGTAGTACAACAGAGCTAATGGAAAATTGTGAATAACAACAGATGTTATTTTAATACTTTGTGTTAAATGTTAAGTGCTTAAATTGAGATGAAGCCTGTGTTGATGCTGACGTGCATGTTTATCTTTATAGGGGTGGTGTGACCTGTCTGTAGGTCAGGTTTTGGTAAAATGCGGATTTTGGGCTCATCCAGAAGAAGAGAAAAGAGAGAAGAGAGAAGAGAAAAGAGAAAAGAGCACTGCATTTTTGGCACATTTCCAATGTTTTGAGATCACTCTGGTGAGGGCAGAGTTTGCACCTGTTTTTTTTGGGTGATGGGCCAGGAGGGGCTGCTGGGTGAGGGGGAGCTGCTGCAGAGGCCAAAAAGATACCTACTATTTTAACTAGTGGACATCGAGGCACTTATTCCTTTACTAGTAAACTGTACGGGGCTTTATTAGTAAACTATTAAGGTGAAAACTGCTCCCCCTAGTGTGACTAATTGACATTTTAGCTACTACTAGTTAACTAGTAAACATTTCCGAGGCTATGGCAAGCCCTTTTAACATTAAATCATTCAGAAATTGCAGATATCAATAATTGCTTTTTGACAGGTTAGAATTCCAAGCCGACATATCCACAATGTCATTTTCAACTCAATTCTCACCAAAAATGTTCATTCTTGATATCAAAAATTCAATTATTTGAGTGACAAAGTTCATTTATGATATCTACAATTGTTCTTACATTACAAATATCACAAATTAATTCTAGATATCTAAAATGCAATTTTTACTCGTCAAAATTACATTATTGATATGTTGACCAAAATGACATTTTAACAACAAAACTAAATTGCCACTTGTCAGCCAGACTCATTTAATGTTAAAGGACTGGCCATACCGAGCCTCACTAGTTAACTAGTAGACATTTTGCACCTTACTAGTTAACATGAAGAATTTTTTGCTGTCTACAAGTTTACTAGTGAATCTTTCAACTCACTTCTCGTAAACTAATGCAGTCAAAGACCTCACTAGTGCACGAAACTGAGTTTTTTGTTGTTGTTGTTGTCATAACTATTGCTTGACCCTTAACATCAAACATCCAAGATCCAAGATGTTTTGGAAAGCAGTATGGTGTGATCATTTGCTCCATTGCACCACTTTATGCTGCGGGGTCATTTTGACCCCAGAGGACAACAGACGTTAGTAAATTCAATAAAAAACCCACCATTCAATCAAATTACCTCAAATTTACTGTAATCATTAAGAGCATAGTACTGAACAACCCCCATTATTTTCAGACCATTTGATGAATAAAAAACATATTTGACGGCAAAAGATTGAATTTGGGGTCAGATTGACCCCAGGACAACACAAGGGTTAAAATCATGAGCTATCAAAAATTATGATTACAAATATGTCCAAACATTAATAACTGGCTTTCAGTTGTTGTCCTCTTTTATGCAAAAACCCTTATTTGAATTTAACTGGTTAGCAGCATTACAAAAGCAGCATTCATAAAAATCACAAAGGACATCAGTTTAAACTTTAGATATCTTGTCCTTAAGCAACTTTACAGCGACTATAAGTCCAAAAACTTGTTAGATCTTGTATTTTAATAGGTTTAAAACAGCTTCTTTACTCTTCAGACATGAGGTTGTAGCTGGTTTAATCAACACATCAGTCTGTACATAATAAAGCACTGTACTTTGATTTAACATGTAGTATAATACTTATCCCTCTGTTGTGATGGTTCAGGTAAATTGGGCGTAAATGAGCTCAGATCAGGCTGCAGGTTGTCACCTTGTTTACCTTTTTTTATTACATTACCTGTCCTCTGCCTGGATAGATACATGATGAGAGAGCACACTTTGCTGTTGAGCAGCAGCTGGTTGGTATTACGAGCACTCTATAAAATTCATATCGGCGTGTCATAAAGAAATAAACAGGCCCGACCAGTTAACAGGTCAGACATAAAGTGACAATCAGGCTCATGATCCAGGTGTGATAACGACCTGTTTTTAATTACCGAGAGGTTTGAACAAGAAGCAGCAGCAGGAGGAGGAGTGTGTGTAGACACTCTGTTTTCATTCTATAAATGTATAAGGATTTTTTTATAGAGAAAAACCCCCTCAGTCGACAAATGCCGTTACATTTTCCTTTTGCCAAGTAAATATCGGCGGCCTCTCTGCCACATGGCGGGTAGCCGGACCAGGCTGTTGCATTGATTAAAGCTTTGCTTTAAAAATTGGGTATGATTTTGCTCGTCTAGGTGCCATTTTTGAAGCTAATGAAGAGTTTTACCTTGAGCTTGTGTCGGACTCAAAGTTTGACTTTTAATCTGAGAGAAAAAGACAATCAGAATAAGTCATCTTAAAGGGGTCATATTCTTCTTTTTCTGGTTTTATTTGCTCTTTAGTGTGTTTTCCAAGTGTCCTGTGCATGTTTAGGCACATCTATGAGCAAAAATTCAAAGTCCGCGTAAACGCCGCTTCTCCTACGTCCTCCTGTTAGCTGTAACATTAGCTGCATGTAACGCTCGGTTCTAGCCCCCCTCGATAAAAATTGTCAGTGTGACGTCATTGTCAGTGTGAGATCACTGAGCTAAGCCCAGCAGCTCATGTTGCACGCCCGTTAACTTCTGTAGCCTGCGGTAGCACAGTAGTGCTAATGCACGTTAGCTTGAGCATAAAACGGACTTGGAAAGAAGTTTCAGCTCCTTCTCTTTGTGGCAGCTTTGGAGATTCTGATGCTTCTGGAAGTTCACAACCACAACATGTAAGTACGCTTCATTTATTGTCTTTTTTATTTGTTTAACAACTTTTGAGCTGCTGGATACATTAGTTCTGTGGAGTCTGTGTGGAGCTGAACTGTAAGCCTCGGCTAACATGCTAAGTAATGGTATTTTTCTAAATTAGAGCAGTACTAAACTATTTATCAACTTTCACCTAAAGTGGTAACAGGTATAGCAGTGTTAACCACCCTCAGACATGTAAGTAGTGTTTTGGGGGTCCAGATCAGCTGTTTACAGACTCAGAGCATTATTGGACTCTGCAACCAGCTGACATTGTTGTGGTCAGCCTCTCTCTGCTGTGTCTCCACTTCTGCACAAAACAGTTTTGTTACTTTGCATTTGTTTCTTGGTGTGAGAAGCTTGAACGGTGCTAAGGTTCAGGTTTATGACCGTGGTTCGAGATGGTCTAATGAATGTAAAATCCACTTTGTTACAGTATCTGTTGTTGTCCTCTTTCTACTCTCTTATCCACCTCTGAGTAAAACTGCTTTGTTACGTGGTGATTTTTTATCCATGTAGTAAGCCAGACCATTGCTAAAGTATTGATAATTGATCTAAACAGCTCGACCAGTGTTCAGGTGGTGTTGTTTAAGAACGGGGTTAACCCATACATATATATATATATATACAGTGGGAAAGTATTCAGACCCCTTTACATTTTTCACTCTTTGTTTCATTGCAGCCATTTGCTAAAATCAAAAAAGTTCATTTTATTTCTCATGAATGTACACTCAGCACCCCATCTTGACAGAAAAGTAGAAATTTTTGCTAATTTATTAAAAAAGAAAAACTGAAATATCACATGGTCATAAGTATTCAGACCCTTTGCTCAGTATTGAGTAGAAGCATCCTTTTGAGCTAGTACAGCCATGAGTCTTCTTGGGAATGATGCAACAAGTTTTTTACACCTGGATTTGGGGATCCTCTGCCATTCTTCCTTGCAGGTCCTCTCCAGTTCTGTCAGGTTGGATGATGAACATTGGTGGACAGCCATTTTCAGGTCTCTCCAGAGATGCTCAATTGGGTTTAGGTCAGGGCTCTGGCTGGGCCAGTCAAGAATGGTCACAGAGCTGTTCCGAAGCCACTCCTTTGTTATTTTAGCTGTGTGCTTAGGGTCATTGTCTTGTTGGAAGGTGAACCTTCGGCCCAGTCTGAGGTCCTGAGCACTCTGGAAGAGGTTTTCTTCCAGGATATCTCTGTACTTGGCCGCATTCATCTTTCCTTCAATTGCAACCAGTCGTCCTGTCCCTGCAGCTGAAAAACACCCCCATAGCATGATGCTGCCACCACCATATTTCACTGTTGGGATTGTATTGGGCAGGTGATGAGCAGTGCCTGGTTTTCTCCACACATACCGCTTAGAATTAAAGCCAAAAAGTTCAATCTTGGTCTCATCAGACCAGAGAATCTTCTTTCTCATAGTCTGGGAGTCCTTCATGTGTTTTTTGGCAAACTCTATGCGGGCTTTCATATGTCTTGCACTGAGGAGAGGCTTCCGTCGGGCCACTCTGCCATAAAGCCCCGACTGGTGGAGGGCTGCAGTGATAGTTGACTTTGTGGAACTTTCTCCCATCTCCCTACTGCATCTCTGGAGCTCAGCCACAGTGATCTTTGGGTTCTTCTTTACCTCTCTCACCAAGGCTCTTCTCCCACGATTGCTCAGTTTGGCTGGACGGCCAGGTCTAGGAAGAGTTCTGGTCGTCCCAAACTTCTTCCATTTAAGGATTATGGAGGCCACTGTGCTCTTAGGAACCTTGAGTGCTGCAGAAATTCTTTTGTAACCTTGGCCAGATCTGTGCCTTGCCACAATGCTGTCTCTGAGCTCCTTGGGCAGTTCCTTCGACCTCATGATTCTCATTTGCTCTGACATGCACTGTGAGCTGTAAGGTCTTATATAGACAGGTGTGTGCCTTTCCTAATCAAGTCCAATCAGTTTAATTAAACACAGCTGGACTCCAATGAAGGAGCAGAACCATCTCAAGGAGGATCAGAAGAAATGGACAGCATGTGAGTTAAATGAGTGTCACAGCAAAGGGTCTGAATACTTATGACCATGTGATATTTCAGTTTTTCTTTTTTAATAAATTTGCAAAAATTTCTACATTTCTGTTTTTTTTCTGTCAAGATGGGGTGCTGAGTGTACATTAATGAGAAATGAAATGAACTTTTTTGATTTTAGCAAATGGCTGCAATGAAACAAAGAGTGAAAAATGTAAAGGGGTCTGAATACTTTCCGTACCCACTGTATATATATATATATATGTATATATATGACAGTGCATTTCTGATTCATGTTAGAGTGCCGTGCTAAATTTACATTTTTTCTGTCTCTTTTTTCAGAGTACATCACAGCAGATTACACAGACAACAAGCTCCAGTATCCTAACGAGTGTACCAAGGTTCCATGATGAGGTTGGGTGGCAGACAGACTCCCCACAAGTCTCAGAGGCCACACAGACATACCTACCTCCAAAGGGGTCATCAGTCCACACACAGTTGGCCCGGGGTACACTAAGGGACAAGCAAAGGTACGCACACACACCTAAAAAAATTGTCCAACTGCTGAAATCTGAGCAAGAATATCAGAAAACTGTGATTTCATTAGATGATTGCTGATTTTAGCTTTTTGTATTGTAGCTTGTTGCTGTCTGTGAACACTAACAACGAACATGCTGAACGTGATGAAGCAACAACCTCTACAGGTCAGCTGGTCTATAAGGTGGCATTCCTCAAATCCCCCCAAAAAAACCAGACACAACATACAGTGAGTTACAAATTCTTTTATTTTTTAAACCAAAAGCACAATCTATTTTTAAACCTTTAAAGTGATAAATACCTATTTAAATATACCTTCAAAGTCTTTGTAAACGTTTCCATAAAACAGATGAGTGTGAAAAATGAGCAATAACCAAACATTACGAAATAGATTTTTGTTCTTGAATTACTTTTTTACAGGATATGTCGGGGACTTCATGGCACTGGTGTTGGAGGTGTTTGGAGATGTTTCAGGAACCAAAACAATTCATGGAGGAGCTGCAGAAAATGCCTGACTCTCAAAAAGAAGGAGGGCTGGCTCGACACGTGTCCAGGGTCAAGGGGCGGGCCGAAGCCAACATACTGTCCAGTCGGGTCAGGAAACTCGGGGCGAATCCTCAGGACGACACACGACAGGATAACCACTCCAACCCCTGCCAAGTGTCTGCACAGCCTGTATGGAGACAATATAGTTGGATGTAAAAATGTTACTTCTCATTGTATATTTACACGTATAGTTCTACACAAATGTTTTTTGTTTAACCGAAACTGAGAATAAAGAACTTTCAACAAATGATTTTCTGACTTGTTTACTTTTATTCCTCTGAAATAGTGAAACTGTTTCATTAGAATGAATTTGATTGAAGATGTAAATCATTATTTATAATGAACATACTCTTCTACAGTTCTCCGTGATGTTCTCCTCTGAAGATGTTGTTTTGAAGTGTAAATGGGTTTAAACAGTCCTGGATGTTTTTGGTACAAGGAACAGGCAGCGGCTTCATTCTCCTGATGAAAGAAGAAGATACTGATTCAAATGAAATAATGTTCAATAAGAAGGAAAATAATGACAGAGGAGGAAACATTACTGCATGAGATATTGATCCAACAAACATGTGATTATCACCTGGGCTTTTGTAGTCAAAGTAAGTCTATGATGTCATTGATACTTACAATTGCTCATTGTATGTGCATTTTTGAAGTTGAAAACTAAAATTCAAATTAGATAAATTAATCATCATTTTATTTTTGAGTCAAATAATACACTCATATTCTGAAAATTAAAAAGCAATTCTGTTAATGTATTTGAATTTTCAAATTAGCTTTATCATTTGAATTTTGATCACTAATCGCTTCCATAAGTCTCCGTTGTTTCCAAAACTTCAAACTTCTTGACAGGCGTAGAGTCCGACCGAGCAGCAGCAGCTTCATGCAGATCTGATTATCAGAGAGAGACGAACACACACAGATACAAACCACCTATTATGCTGCGTTCAATTAGAGTCGGATAAATCGGGAAGAGGTTCTTCCAAGTTGTAAAATGCACATGAACACCTCCTCAAGTTGGAAACAACTCGGAAAAGAATTGGGTGCCCGACTTGAAGTCAGAATCGTCATCACATAAGGGGCTAAATATGTTTTGTTAATGTTAAAATACTTTTTATTCATTCACGTATTGCACATCAACTTTTTCCCCACCCGCAAACTTCGACCACCCGAGCAGCACTTGAATGCAGCATTACACAACGGAGAAGGAGATGAGAAAAAAAGACATCTCACTCTGACGGAATTTCCAGTGACCGGACACCCAATGTTTCTACACGCAAACTAACAGCAAGACTCAAAACAAGTAAAAGTACAAATTTTACACTTTGGAAATACTCTGTTCGAAGATTGGATTTATACAATTTAAGGGAAGTGTATCGATGTTTAAAAGTAGTTTGTGTGAGTTTTTCGGGGACCGTTTTATTATCTTTAAGTGAGTCATTGTTCCAATCAAAGACGATCACTGCCTGGACTCTCATCAGATTATTTTGTGGCGCCCTCTCATGGTAGAAATACTTAATTACATGAAATCCAATTCAGGTACATTCTTTTTATTTTAATTCATAAAAATGATTAAATCAGCGGTTTTATTTTACTTTAATTAAAAAAAAATAGTTCAATTAAAAATAGGATTTAGGCTAAGCACCAAAAGTTGAAGAAGACCTCAACCTGTCATACCAACTTTAGAGAAATACGATTTTATTATTATTGGATTAATTAAAGTTATTGATGCATTAAAAATGTTTTTCACTTTAATGTTGCAGCTGGTCAACGTGGAGTTAATCTTCATTACTTAAAATACTTCCATGTAGTAAGTTATACATCTTTACTTTTCATTTTGTATTTATATTGAAATAAAAATTTAGCCGATGCTGATTCCGATACCGATCTTTGTTTCGTAAACTCCCACAATGCCAAGTCTTCTCAGCTTAACTTAATAACTGAACCAGTTGCATGAATTGATTTGAGTTTAACCTCTTGTGTTGAAATTGTGTTGCCAACATAAATATTATATTTCAGGGTACAAAACTCATTTGTCCCTCCAAATGATATCAAGTTTTCCTAACAATAACAACAAATGCCAAGTTGTCCCAACAAGTAACATGAAGTACTCCTGACAATTAATATTTTGAGTGTAATTCTGATACTGAACACAGGGTGGAGCCTTGTGCTGAGCTTAAAGCCAGGCTCCAGGTAACTACTTTCAGGTGTCAAATAAGGCCTTCCTGAGGTTGAGGGGAACCCTTCTGGTGAACTTGAGAGCAATTAAAAAAAAACATTTTTAAAAGACTGGTTGGGATAACAGCAGGTTGAAATCAACCTGTAGGAAGAAAAAAGACAGAAAATCAAATAAACAAAAGGAAGAGACTTAAACAACAAGATACTCCTCCATCTTCTTCATCTCCTGGATGGTACATGAATTTAAAAGGGCCTTCAGCACTCTGTACTAACTGTTATATACAGCCTATTCATAAGAGCAGTCGAACGTCACTTCCGGCTCGCCAGAGTGACCACGCCCCCGTTCGTATCGGCGGTGGATTAGAAAACACTGCTAGCCGTGCGATTAAACGCGATTGCGAAGCTTTTTGAACTTCAAACTATTTTAAAAACACAATTTAGTATCGGGTTTTCATTTGCAAAGGACAAAGGAGGGTAAAAGAAGAGCTGTGTGTGTTTGGACTGAAACTAGAGAGGATTAAAGTGGTAAATTGTGGGACCTCTGTCGTGTTCCTGCTAACACCTCGTCTCGCCCCACTCATCATATTTACACTCACGTATGAATACAAAAGGTTTTAATATCATCCAGGTGACTTTACATGTGTTATTCTAAATCAGCTGATAACTCAGAGTTTATGTAAACGTCTGTAACCTCTCCATTACAGCTATGAACACTGTTAGAAACTATTACAAATAAATATTATTTAAAAATAAAGATCCCTCTCAGGTAACTTGGTTAATAATGACTCATCAGGTGTTTAAAGTCAGTTTCCTCTGATGACTCGTTTGAGCAGTTTGACGGAGAGAGATTGAACAGACACTCACGTACATGGTTCATTTTATACCGTTATGATGCCGATCTCTGTTCAGAAATGTCATATTTTAAATGTTTACATCACTGCTCATCAGATTTAGGCTCATACTTGAAGTTTTAAAGTACGGTTTTCATTTTTTAAGACTTTAAATCGGTAATGACCCCAACTTGTCCATTAACCGCCATTCATTCAGATGGAATGATGTCACCCAGAAAGGGGCGGGGCCGGCATCGTTTGGGCAAAGTACCCGGATGGGTTGCTCTCATGAATAATATGTGTTTAACTGTTTCAGGAGCGCCACACTCACACCGCCCACTGGGATGTTTTCCTATAGTGTGTAAATATTGGTTTAACCCACAGTGACCCAGCCTCAGTCGAGTTATTTTAACTTTCCAGAATAACTGACAGACTTCCTAATCAAAGGTTGTGGATTAAAATAATGTCTGCCTCTTTTTTTCCTTCTCCCAAAGTTTATTTCCACTCCCACTCAAGACCTTCTTTGATTCTACTTCTGTATTCAGTTTTTCCAAATGGTACCTTTACATCTATATTAATTAGATTTAAAGCTGATTTTGCAATTGAATACTTCTTCTCCTTCTTCTTCTTCTTCTTCTTCTTCTTCTTCTTCTTCTTCTTTGGCAGCTGACATCAGAAAAGTGTCATTACTGCCATCTGCTGGATTTAAATATCCCTCAACAGACCTGTTCTCAAAAGAGATTTAAACAAGCATCTTCAGCCTCTCCCTCTTTCACCACCCTCCAAAATACTTTTCTCTTCTTACAAGTCCCTCTCTCTCTCCATTTCTGACTTCATGTTCTGTCCATGTGTTACATACTTCCTACATTTAGTAAGTACATGTTCACCTGCTTCTGCTTGATTGCATACCTCACAAAGAGCAGATGAATGTTTTCCAGTGATATGCAGAGTACTTAACCTGGTCATTACTCCTCTCTTCTGTAGCTCCTCCCCCTCTATTTGACTTCATCTATTTCCTGCTGAACTTCCTGAATACAGAAGCTCAGCGGGTACAAACAGTAGCAGGTTTTTTTTATTTTTTGTTCTCTTGAACGTTTGCAATGAAGACCAGAAGAAAACATTTAGTTCATGTGAGTTTATTCAGGATGTTAAACTTCAGTTTGTTCACACATCAAATCAGTAAAGTGTGTTCAATCACTTCATGAACACATTCACTTCATCCACACAATCACTTTGTTTGATCAGAATCTCCACTCACAGAAAACAATGATTTATCTCCTTATTGATTTAATCAGGAGGATTACATTTTTAAAACACCTCAGAGGACATTTTTACATCACTTTGAATATAAACAACAACATTTATTCTGACTAACTCATTTCTTTAAGTCTGATTTTATAGATTTTCTACAAATGTACAAAGTGGTGAGAAGAGAAAATCAGCATGAAAGAAAAGTTTGCTGCTCTCTCTCTCTCTCTCTCTTCAGACTCCTGAATCAGAACAGAAACAACAGAAAATATAAATGTATGAAAACAAATAATAAACATGGAGAGAGGAGAGAAGTTGATATTTATCACTCAGAGAAATGTCAGTTCAGGTGAACAAAAGTCATCCTGAGCAGTGAAAGAGTCCACGGCTAAACAGACACAGGAAGGAGTGTCACTTAAAGACACTCAAACATTTACAGAACAGATGAGAAGAGGTCAAAGTACCGCCCATAAAGTTTGATTGACAGGTGACCACGATCAGATCTCAGCAAAGAGCGTGGATAAAAATCAAGTTGAAGATTTAAAACACAGCAAGTTAAACATCTGTCTCGTTAATGACTTCTGTCTATTTCAGTTTACACAACTCAGCAGAGTCTCCAAAACACCCGAGTCCAGCATGTAGAGGCTGAGTGAATGTGGTCTGGACTCTGTGGAGGAGAGTCATGGTTTCAGAGATGCTGTAGAAGGACAGAATACCTGCTCTGTGATCCAGGTACACTCCTACTCTGGAGGACTGACGACCTGAGACAGGAGTGATGACATTGTTGTAATAAAAGTTATAACTGTTGTTGTCACAATATAACATCCAAGATTTGTCATTAAATCCAAATCTACACTCTTTCAATCTCTCTGCTCTGTTGATATTCTTGTATGTGACTGCTACAGAAACTATTCCTCTCTTCTCTATCTCCCAGTAACAACGTCCACTCAGACTCTCTTTACTCAGGACCTGCCAACACAAACCAGTGAATCTGTCTGGGTGACTAGAATAAGGATCGGTCTGACCCGTATATGTTACTTTTCTGTTCCCATCAGATAATAACAGCTGTGTGTGTGCTGTGTTTGGATCCAGTGTGATGTCACATGAATATTTTAAGAACTCAGATCTGGTCTTGGGTTCTGGTTCTGGCAGTAAAACATCCACTTCAGTCACTGTCTGTGAGATGTTTGTCCATTTCTCTCTCAGGACGTCCTGTAGTTTATCTCTGACTTCTGACACAGCCGCTGTCACGTCCTCAAAGAACCTCAGAGGACGGATCTTGATGCTGGATGAGTGTGTAGATTCACTGAGTGGTGACAGTGAGGGGTAGTCGTGTAGAAACTGGTTGTGGTCCTGTGTGTGTGACAGCTTCTTCATCTCAGCGTCTCTCCTCTTCAGCTCAGTGATCTCCTGCTCCAGCTTCTCCTGAAGCTCTCTGACTCGACTCACTTCAGTTTGCTGCTGGGATCTGACCTGCTGCTTCACATCAGAGCGTCTTTTCTCCATGAGACGGATCAGCTCAGTGAACATCTTCTCACTGTTCCCCACTGTTTTATCAGCGGAGCCATTGATAGCCTCCACCTCCTGTTGGAGCAGCTTCACATCTTTCTCTCTGTCCTGGATTCTCTGCTGGATGTTTTGTCGACTCACCTCCAGCTCTCTCTGCTTCTCGTTCCTTTCTGCTGCAGCTGAGACTGTGTCATGACCTTTGTGTTCATCCATTAAACAGAGATAACAGATAGACTGCTGATCAGTACGACAGAATATCTTCATCACCTCATCATGACGAGAGCAGACGTTCTCCTGGAGCTTCTTGGAGGGCTCCACCAGCTTGTGTTTCTTAAAGACAGGTAGTTCATAATGAGGCTGGAGGTGTTTCTCACAGTAAGAAGCCAGACACTGCAGACAGGACTTACAGGCTTTCAGTTTCCTCCCGGTGCAGACATCACAGGCCACATCTTCAGATCCAGCATAGCAGTGATCAGCAGGAGCAGCTTGGAGTCCAGTCTTCTTCAGCTCCTCCACTAAATCTGCCAACATGGTGTTTTTCCTCAGGTCAGGCCTCGCTGTGAAGGTCTGTCTACACTGAGGGCAGCTGTAGACTGTCTTCTCATCCTCTGTATCCCAGTGGCTTTTAATACACTTCATACAGTAACTGTGTCCACAGGGAACAGCCACCGGATCCTTCAGGAGATCCAGACAGATCGAACAAGAGAAGGTTTCCCGGTCCAGCTGAACTCCTTTCTGCGCCATTTCTCCTCTCGGTAACAACGACTGTCTGAGATTCACTTCCTCATAACTGAAAACAAGTTTCACCTCTGATCCACAAAGCATGTGTCTGTGCATGTGACTGTGCAGCTCTTGTTGGTTACACCCATCCTCAAACTGTAGATCTAAAGGGGAGGGAACCATGAAGTATGAGGACAGAGTGCAGCAGGCTGTGTTTGAGAGCAGGAAGAAGAGGGAGGGCTGATCGAACTACGATTCATTCCAGGAAGAGGAGCGGTTTGAGAGAGATACTTGTTTACAACAGAGAACATTTCTCAACCAGCAGTATCGTCACAATTAACCACGGTGTGGGTTGAATATTTGACCCATTCGGCTGGGTTAAACAGGTAACCCTGTGTGTTTAGATGCTCCTAATTTAATCCAGCAGTGTTTAACAAAATATCAAAGTTTATCCATTCAGCTTCAGCAGTAAAACAAAGACCAAAAAAAGACTAAAAAAGATAGTAGCAATAAAAAGAGCTAAGATCAAATAAAAACACAGAACAGCAATAAAATACAGGAGGGGGGGAGGGGGGGGGCAGAAATCTGAAGGTTGTTTATAATATGTTTTGATTTGTAGTTTTTACCTGCAGTTAAAGATCGTTTTGTATTAAATGGCACCTTAAATCAGATTTCCCTGAGCTGCACTTACAAGAGCTCACCAGCAGGTGTCAGTGTGGCCACAATGTGAAACAAAACAGCTCTCATTGTTCTCTGAGGGATAAGTTCTGATTTCTGATTTTCACATGAAATAAAAAAAAGGAAATAAAAGTTTCACCTGAAAAAGGCTGCAGGAAAAAATATGCATTTGTCCTAAAGGAAGTGATTGATCTTAAGTTTAAATCATGAGCAAGTTCTCATCTTCACTTCATTTATATAAAGTAGCCTCCATAAGAAGACACACGTTCAAAGAAAAATAACTTGAATGACCAGACTCTTCTGTTTCTTATCTCTCCAGAGAAGGTTTTTAGAAATGTAATAAGTACCTTCATGTGGACTCAGTATTCTCCCAGGTGAGTGCACACCTTCCTCCGGTTCTCTGCAGGAAGTCCAGACTCAGACTACATTTGTTCACCAGAGTCTGAAACTCTACAGGTGACATCAGCACCATGAAGTTAGATCGAAAGGTAATGAAAATATTTCAACACTCAAATGTGACATGTAGTCTGTAGTTGTCATGTAGTCCAACCATTAGAGAGGAAAGCCCCGCCCACATCAGGTTTTCATAATGCTGCATTCAGGCTCCGTCAGACATTTTGCACTTTAACTTTGATAAATCACGTTTCAAGTTCAAATGTAAACAAGCGATAATTTCCTATTGTACCATTTCATATAATTCCTACAATCATAGTTTGACACCAATTGAACACAAGACAAAACTGTTTATGATGTAATAAGGCGGGAAAAAGCAGAAAGTTGTAGATTAATTGTTAGGCTACGGTAACAAATGATGTTCTCCTTTTTGTTTGTTTGTTTTTTATCAACTTCTTTTCGTTTAAGCATTTCTCCTTTTTAACTTTGCTTTGATTTTAAAGGCCACGTGCCAAACAAAGAGGAGAACACAGATTTGAGTCATGGTGGAATCTATCAAACTGTGAAAAGATTAAAAGCAAATGTGAATGAAAAAATACATTTCTAAACAGTTTAACCAAAGTCCTTGAATGAATTCATTGTCAGAGGGTTTGCTTTGTTATTTTGTGATCCAGTGATATTTTATCTAATCAGACATATTTCTGGTGTTTCATGTTAATCTTCTCTAAATAACAAACGTCTCTGCTGCTCTCTGATTTCACCGTCAGTCGATGTTGTTGCTCTCAGCCAGCGCAGCTCAAAGTCCTGATGTGCTCCTTCCCATGGGAAACATCTGCAGACCCTAAAAAAGCTTCACAAGCCAACACCCAGCACACATGACGGAGCTGCTGTGGAGCTCAGAAGATGAAAGAAATGCTCAGAGACTGAAGTACACATTCTTATTGGAGGAATCCTAAGGTCTAAAGGATGAACATGGTGCAGGGCATTTTCCTTTTTTAGAAAATGTCAACTTCTATGATTTCAATAGGCCTTTACTGGTCATAATGGGAAGATGATTCCCATAATATGTTACATAAAATACATTATTTAGTGAGCTGTTAAAGGAGCATGCAGCTTTGTGATGACTTGTTGAACCACTGGGGTTTGATCTCTGGTGTCTTATAAACCCATGAGTTGTCTTGAAAGATTTTAAAAGCAGCCTAAAGGACCATCTGACGACTGTATCACATGTCTCTCTGCTTAAATGTGGGCGGCAGTAGCTCAGTCTGTAGGGACTTGGGTTGGGAATCGGAAGGTCGCCGGTTCAAGTCCCGGCACGGACCAAGTCCGGAAATTGGTCTGGTAGCTGGAGAGGTGCCAGGCCACCTCCTGAGCACTGCCGAGGTGCCCCTGAGCAAGGCACCCAACCCCCCCCCCCCCCCACAAGCCCAGGAGCGCCCGCCGTAGGGCAGCCCCCCCCACCCTGAGACCCCTCCATTAGTGCATGTCCACAGGATCCTGTTTGTGCATGTGTGTGTATTTCAGTTCATGTTTGTGTAGCATGTTTACTAGACAGAGTGTAAAAACGAATTTCCCCTCGCGGGATCAATAAAGTATAAATTCTTCTTCTAAATCTCCTGATTGGTTCATTGATGTAATATTTGTTTATCGTCTGTCTTTTGTTCTCTGTCTGAAACTCTTGTATGCTGCTGTCTTGGCCAGGACTCTCTGGTGTTGTATCTCAAAGAGAATATCCTCCTGGTAAAATAAATGTCAAATGAAATAAAATAAATAAAATTGAGGATTGGGCGCTTTGTAAGCATGACACATAAAAAAAGAACAATCAATCAATCAAATAGTGACGGCCAAAGGAAATTAAGCACATGCTCTAAATTTGAAAGAAATCGTATTGATTTTAAAAGATTAATTAAAAAATGAGCATTAGAGACTCTTTTATAGAATAGAATTACTTTATTGATCCCAAACTGGGAAATTGTGGCGTTACAGCAGCAGGCTGTCCAAACACACAATATGAGCAAAAAACACAATATTAGCAAATTTAAACACAATATAATATTAAATACAAAGTAAATAAGCACTAAAAATATCAAAACTAAGAATGTGAATATATACAACCAGGATTTAACTAAACATTACTAGTCTTAAATATGAAAGATTAAATGTAAATGTGCAAAAACAAAGTTGTAAATGGACAGTATTGACATAAGTTAAAGTGCATTAGTGTAGACATATTAAACATTAGACTTTATAACATTAAAGTCTCTTGTTAAAAAAAACCAAATAAGGACTTCTTCTTATTCTGTATATATTTCTATTTTTATTCTATATTCTATTTCTACATTGTTGTTTTGGGTTGTTGTTCCCCGCATCCCCTAGAACTACGGGGAACGTAACCATTGTGTTTGAGAGCGACTGTATTTATGTTTGATTCTTATAGTTCCCACAGCACTTAAAGGCAGCACCGGCATACTCTTACATAATTGGACGAGAAATGGGAGAGAGGCGTGGTCACACCCTCTGTAACCCGACACCGGACCCATGCGCTGCGTTGACTGTAAACTTTCGCCATGAGCTCCGTCAGTCGGGCTCGGCGAGCGGAGGACCGAGTCTGTCCGCTGTAACGGGACTCCCCGGTGCTCGTTATTATGTCTTATTGACCTTTTCAATCGGGATCTTTTTTACTGGACAAGTGAGAGATTAATTTAAAGTTTGTGTTGGAGTCATGGAGGCTGTTAGCAAGTGGAGCCCGCAGCAGGTGGTGGACTGGATGAGAGGTAACGGATGACTAATGTTATCTTATCAGGGGTCTCTCTCCTGCTGTGCTGTTTGATTTAACTTTTACATCATTTATCAATTATCACATTTAAAATGTTTACTTATTTATATACTAGTGTTGTTATTATTATTATTAAGTGGGATGGTTTACATACTCATGACATATGAATTTGGACTGGTGTTTTGATGTTACTGGTTTGTTTGATTGTTTTGTTTTTATAGTATGCTTTATGTATGTCTTTTCATTTTGTCACATTGGTGTTTTACTTTTGGAAAAATAAAGTATAAAAAACATTTAAATGTTACAAACTGTGAATGACCAAATACATTTATTTAATTCAATATTTCGTTTTTGGTAATTAAATTAAATTTGTTGCGACTGATTTCATTTGAAATCCACAATAATACAAAGTTAAACCTTCTATCGTTTACTTAAATTTAAACTTTTCGTTTAACAACCGTAGTAAATCCCATAAAGTATATTAAAAATACATTTAGGTATAAATCCACTGTCCTGTATAATAACAAGTAATTAAAAATGGATAAAAGTCATGATTTTATTCATGACTGCATTTCGACATATGTTACTCTGAGACTAGTTTCTCTACTATAGGTTTTGTAGTTAGGCCTGCACGATATGAGAACAATATGCGGTAACATTGTTCTATGTTGCGATAACGATTTGAAGTGCGATAAGTAAATTGATATTATTAAATTAAATCTGCAGACATCGAGTTAAAATCATGAGCTATCAAAAATTAGGATTACAAATATGTCCAAACATTAATAACTGGCTTTCAGTTGTTGTCCTCTTTTATGCAAAAACCCTTATTTGAATTTAACTGGTTAGCAGCATTACAAAAGCAGCATTCATAAAAATCACAAAGGACATCAGTTTAAACTTTAGATATCTTGTCCTTAAGCAACTTTACAGCGACTATAAGTCCAAAAACTTGTTAGATCTTGTATTTTAATAGGTTTAAAACAGCTTCTTTACTCTTCAGACATGAGGTTGTAGCTGGTTTAATCAACACATCAGTCTGTACATAATAAAGCACTGTACTTTGATTTAACATGTAGTATAATACTTATCCCTCTGTTGTGATGGTTCAGGTAAATTGGGCGTAAATGAGCTCAGATCAGGCTGCAGGTTGTCACCTTGTTTACCTTTTTTTATTACATTACCTGTCCTCTGCCTGGATAGATACATGATGAGAGAGCACACTTTGCTGTTGAGCAGCAGCTGGTTGGTATTACGAGCACTCTATAAAATTCATATCGGCGTGTCATAAAGAAATAAACAGGCCCGACCAGTTAACAGGTCAGACATAAAGTGACAATCAGGCTCATGATCCAGGTGTGATAACGACCTGTTTTTAATTACCGAGAGGTTTGAACAAGAAGCAGCAGCAGGAGGAGGAGTGTGTGTAGACGCTCTGTTTTCATTCTATAAATGCATAAGGATTTTTTTATAGAGAAAAACCCCCTCAGTCGACAAATGCCGGTACATTTTCCTTTTGGCAAGTAAATATCGGCGGCCTCTCTGCCACATGGCGGGTAGCCGGACCAGGCTGTTGCATTGATTAAAGCTTTGCTTTAAAAATTGGGAATGATTTTGCTCGTCTAGGTGCCATTTTTGAAGCTAATAAAGAGTTTTACCTTGAGCTTGTGTCGGACTCAAAGTTTGACTTTTAATCTGAGAGAAAAAGACAATCAGAATAAGTCATCTTAAACAAAGATAAATATGACTATCATTTTGGTGTTTGAGTCATGCAGGCGTCTTTCTTTTGGGATTTCTCTTCAGGTATACGGAGGCTAAAGTTCTGAGGGCCGCCGAGCCCCTGACTTTGGTGGCCAAAGTGCACTAGTGGAGGCCCTTTGGTAAATAAAGCCGGCTGCTATCCAGCTGGGTGCTGTCTTGTGAAACTTTCAGTGCCACAAACTTTTCCCACTTGGGCTGCATTTAAATGATGGCTGCTTTTTGTGACTTTAGAGAAACTGACAGTGGACAGCGGTTTGCTTGAGGCTCAACACTACTAAACCAAACCACTCCCAGAGGACTAATAGAAGTATACGAGCATGCTGCCATGTTGACATTCGGCGTGTGTTTGGAGATTAAAACTCTCATTATTAATAGACAGAAGCTCAGGGAGTTGGTGTAGGCTTGTAGGCTCTGTACTGTGATTCACCAAACAAGTTCATCAGATTCCACGTGTTTTAAAGCAAAACGATTCAATTCAGAGTCTATTTTCTATTCAAAACGATTCTAGATCCATGGATTCAAAGTCTATTTTTGAATGAGCACATAGCGGTACTTCAGGATCTCCTCCAGTCATCTTTGACTGAATTTCTTGCTGCTCCATTTGACTTCTACTGAGTTAAAGATCTAGCCTTAGCACTTAACAGGGAGTGACTGATTAGTTATGAATCTATCTAAAATCTCAGAAGATAAGGTATTCAGAGGTATTCACAGCGGCTATACCCGCAAGTGCCTCAGACAGCTGGGACAGAGGGATTGGTGACGTCTGTTCTTTGGGCCTTCAGATGTCAGTCAGAAATTTACTCTGCAGCTTCAGTCTCCATTGCCTGTCCAGTTGCGCTCTCAACAGTCTTTGAAGTCTCGACTTCTACATGAATCCATTATTTTCCCACCTCTAGCGATGGAGAGAGCAGAAGTGGTCGGTTCAAATACAAAAGTCGTCAAGTACTGATGTTTTGTCGTCTTAGTAAGACACAAACGTTTATGAGTATGTCTCTTACAGGCGGTCAGAGCGCAGAGGAGGTGACGCTGGCTAAATCAGGGACGAAACATCTCCAACGTTTTTGTACAAGTAGACAGAGTGAAGTTTGACTGCTGTTTTTTGTTAATTTTAATAAAAAGAAATGAACCATTGTTGGCTGCCTTGGACTATTTGTTGCGGTGTATCAACGTTGTTGGAATTTTACTGATTTCAAATAAAAAAATACATCTTCTGTTTTATTTTCACCCAACGCTGTGAATGTAACTCAAATGTTCACCGTGTAGCTCTGACAGTCGTCCCCACGTCCCTGAGAGACTTTTTGCTATGGCTTGAATTTACTGATGTGAGAAAGTGAGCGTCCATTCAGCGCTGCTCGCCCTCCCCGACAGCTAACACACAAACACATACCGACACACGCGTCATTTAGCAGCGGGGACAATGCGGAGCTGAGTGTCGGCGGCGGTCAATAAAGGCTCAAACATTCCCGCCTCTTCACTGAGGGTCGGCCTCCTGCTGTCTGGAGGGTCAGGGGGTCACCGTGACTCTTTACTGTGGAGGCGGTGTTGTTTAACCACTCCAACATGATCCCACTTTTGTTCTGCATGAAAAGATGACAACACACAGGGTCAGTCACGTGACCCCCAACGGCTTCATTAAGCTCTGCCTCTCCCTGGGTTTCCTGTCACTTTTTCAAACAATCAGAACTTTATTGCAAAATGTTTCTCATGTGATTCAACCACAAGACTCAGGACATTTCTACCATTTTGCTGTTGTCAACAAAAATGGAAACCAACATGTGATTGTCTGTCTCTCTGTCCTTTCTGATTTCCTCTCTGTGGCTCTGACCTCTAAGCCCATTGGTTCCTGCTGAAGTGATGAATCTTTGAAATCATTTTCTACTGCCTGGTAGAAAACAGTTCCTTTTATTTGATTTGTGTCTGGTTAAAAATAAACGTGTTCCCTGAAGTCGTGGTTCAAGAAAGTTAAAAAAAAGGGAAGCTGAACTTGTCTGTGCTGTGAGTTAAAAGTGATTGTGATAAAATAGGTTTCTGAGATATACATAAAACTTCATTCTTGGCGTCGTAGAATCTTAATTTGTCACTGACCTGGATTCTGTTGTAGTATTTACACTGTAACAGTGGAGTAGACCTCTGCCTCGGGGGGCAGGCAGTGAGGGTGTGTGTACTTGTGGAGTTATGTGTGTGTGTGTGTGTGTGTGTGTGTGTGTGTCTACACTAATGTTGAAGCTCTGGAGCAACAGGTTCTTTACATTTTGTGGTTCAGTAAAAATTCCCTCTGTTGTACCTAAGTTTGTACCCACACTGCTGAAACCCTCCACAAACCACAAACAACACAAAACTCTGAATCCTGGATAATCACAGAATTCGGGATAGTCAGGGAATTCCACTCTGGGAATATGGGTCACCTTCATCGTTTGCAGGTTCAGTGGTTACAACTTTAAACTGATGAACAAGTTTGTCAAAGAAACAAAGAAAAGAAAACACTTCCTGTGCCAGATCTGTGAAGGCGTGTTCATCTGGATGCTCGAGTTATTGACGGTTATTTTGCAGATTCATAGCAACTGATTTCATATTTATACAGAATTGTTATCATCAACATCTTAAGAAAAGTTTCCCACAACTTTTTGTTGTTGTGAAAAACAGCCACAGTTCTACTCTTAAGGTAGTGACTGTTTGGTATGGATGTACAAAAAAAGATGGACACAGCAAAGCGACAAGTGAATAAATCCATTTTCCTGCCCCTCACAGCGAAACACCCAGGTGACCCAGGTGATCCTGGTCTAAATCCTGGCCAATAACCAAACCTACTGTTCAGACTCTGTAGAGGCTATGTTGAGGTTTTTAAGCTAGCTGGGGGTTCCAAGATATCTTTAAAGGGTTTAAATGTGATTTTTCACTCTTAAATGTAGAAGTCAAGTATATCCTCTGAAAATAACTCTGTGAGTCATGACTGTCTACAATGGGTGTAACACCCGAGTCCCACTGTCTGTGATGTTTTCAGAGTTTTCAGAGTCCTATCTTCAGTTTGTTTACATCGTCTGGACGGCCGGCTGACTCCTCCCCTCGTGTATAAAAGTTGTTTAATTGAGGGACTAGAGAAAAGAAGAATAACATACTGTACTCACTGCTTAACTGTGTTTCTAGATCACGCTCATTTCAGGTAAATTTACATGCAGTGTGAAGATACGAGCAGAATAAAGATCGCTAGCATTAGCATGCTAACACAACAATGCAGCGCGAGTTGTTTTGGTTTCATGCTGGTGCTCAAGGGCGACATCTGCTGGATCAACAAAATCACATATAAAGTCTTTAAACGCACGGTATTTAAAATCCGCCGCCAGGGGGCTCTCAACCAAAACAATTACAAAAGATGACGTCGAGGATAGCGGGGAATCATGGGAGTTCTCTTCATATTATAAAATTACAGATTTCTCTGGCTTTGATAACTGTTTGAAATATTTGAGGTAATGTAAGTACTCAAAAAACAATATTATATAACAGATGTAGTGAATTTTTAATTATTTTAGATATTTGAATGTAAACATTGTCATAAAATTATACATATTAAAAGTTAGTTTTGAGGTACCCTTAAGGGACAATCTGAGTTTGTCTTCACTGACCCAAAGTACATACATGTACCTGAACATACCATCTCAGTGTTTTGGACACGTCTCCATGAAGGCTGTTTGATTGTCGATCACTGACAGTCCACGATGTCTCTCTCAGATGAGTGAGATCATCTCTGATCTAATTACACGGATGATAAAAAAAACAAAACTGCTTCAGGGCTCAGTCACAAACTGATCAGATAGCTGTAGCTCAGAGGTAAACACATCTGAGCGCAGCGTGTTCAGACAAATCTGCATACTTCATACCCGTCTGGCAGGTGCAGTCACACATCTCGCAGTGAATGACGACAGAATAGTTTGAGCGTGAGGAGTGTGTACACAAAGCCAGTAAACATGAGATACTGCGGCCAAAAGAGCCAAGGATTCACCTGTTCCAAATTCTCAGGTGTTGTTTTTATCTTTTACTATAATCAATTCCAATTTCAGGTATTTGACTGTCGGTTCAATTAAAATGAACGATTTGATCTTGTCTGCTTCAGCTGTAAGAACTGACATTTTAAATTTATAATTGACACAAATGGAACAAGTGCAGTTCATTTCTTGTATTTCCTAAACAATGTGCTTTCTTTGAACTGTTCTGAGGCTCATGCAGCTGGAAATATCTCTTATCTAATGTTTGGAGGATGCTGCTTTTGGCTTCCAAGAGATTATCATACGTCTAGAAACAGTGCCCCCCCCCCCCCCCCTCCTGTCTGCACCTGTCGACAGCAGGACTCACTCAGGTGTGCTGTTTTAACTCCTCCGGCTGGACAGACTCCAAACCAGCAACATTAGATCCTGTAAGTAAAGATAACAGAAACTCTGTGGCTCTGCTCTGATAAGGAGGACCTGAGGTTTCCCATCAGAACCGGAGCATGAAAGCGGGCTGTTTGTTCAGTGGGTGGAGAACCGCTGTCAGCTGAGAACGCCGTCACCACGGCTTGACGTAGTCCAGCAGGCAGAAGTTGAAACATTTACATTGGAACAGTATTCTGATCTCTTTAATTTCATTTTCTTTATGTACAAAATGAATCATCTACTTTATCAGCCTTCAATCTCCTTGTTTCGTTTTGTCCCCCAGATTTGTATCTGTAGCTGCTGCAGGGTTTTGTCTCATTTAATCCACATGAGCATTAGTGCAACACTGGTGTTAAAGGATAAAGGTCCAGCTCACAGTTACTGCTCCAGTTCATCCTTAAGGTGCTGGATGGGATTGAGGTCAGGGCTCTGTGTCGGCCGGGTCAGGTGTCCACACCAAACAGGGAAACCCATTCTTCATGGACCAGGATTTATGATTTGTGCATCAGAGTGTTGAAACAGGACAATAACCAACACAAACTGGATGCCACAGAGTGTAAACAGAAATATCTTTGTGTGCTGTATAGCATTAAGCTTTATGTGTAAGAATAGAAACTCACACTACAGGATCATAGAGAGAGAGAGAGAGAGATCAGTCACAGTGTTTTTCTGTAGCGTCACACTCAGGGTGGTGAGCCAACATTGTGTTATATCATGCTGCTGTGTTCCTGGCTGCATGTCCTATAAACATAGGTATCACCAACACTGATGCTGTATGTGCAAAGACACATCAGCGTATGTATTCTTCTCAAACACTGAGCAATTTAAATGTCGACCGGGTTCTTTATGAACATGTTTTATTGAGTCTGTTTTAACCTTCTCTTTTATCCGCTGGTTTGGGTCTCTTAATCTGAAAAACAGGAAGAGGTTGGAACAAATCTTGAGCAAGTGCAGTAAAATAACTGGCTCTGGTTCTGCTGAAGTTGCCCCTTTTTATACAGAGCCAGAGCTACAAAAACATCACAGGCTATCCCCTTTACACAGAGGGGAAGAAGAAGAACGGTAATATAAACCACAAACGGGTATCAGAACAGTTATGATGTGTGATTGTTACTGGTGCTGTATCGAAGTTTCTGGTTTTGTGGCAACCTTTTTAATAACTAAATATCTAACAAACATTTACAGATTCCATGAGTTTGTATTGTGCACGTATTTGACGAAGTGAATCTGAAGTGAAGTGATGGATATTTAGGATTATCAGATTTCGATTTCAAAGCCTCTACCAGATAGCAGTTTCTTTTTCTCTTTCCTTGCTGTTGGTTTCCCGCCCGTCGTTTGTTGTTATCAGTGAAACTGAGGTCACTGAGGGAGCACGCTGAATCAGAGGAAACATCCAGATTGTCTCCACGGAGCGCCTCTTCCTGCCTTTCCCCCTTTACGTGAGCAACCTCGCAGTGGTTCAGCAGTGAGAGTGTGTTTACTAAAAGAGAGAACCTTTCCCTACCTTTTTATTAACGGGTTATCTGCTAAATAATGCTGCTGCTTGACTTTGCTGTAACATTTGGATTTGTTCCTATCATGATTGAAGCACTTCTCAATAACCAAACGGAACAGAAAAGGCTGTAGTAACATGAACTTTGTGGTGACTCTGTGGGAACTGAGCTGCATTACTTTGTTACATCATCCTGATTCATGTAAAGCCTCATTAATGGATCCTATTAAAGCAGCCTGGAACATTTGTTCAACCTGCGTCAGTGAGAATGGAAACCTCTAGTTGTAAAAAAGAAAAAAACCCTGAAGATTAAAAAAACCTGAAGGACTGGTCTTGATACAGTGATGCAGCAGCAAAGTTGGGATGGACGTTCATGAAGGTCAATGATAAACGGACTTGAGCTTGTAATGCTTTTCTCGTCTTCTGACTACTCAAAGCTCTTTCACACCGCAGGTCACACCTGCACATTCACACACTGATGGTAGAGGCTGCTGAGTAAAGAGTCCATCAGAAGTAACTACCAATGAAGCAGCGGGAGCAACTCAGGGTTAAGTGTCTTCCTCAAGGACACGTCGGACATGTGGCTGCAGGAGCCGGGGATCATGAGGACCATCGGGTGAATGTCTTTGAATGTACGAAGACTTGAGTTTTGGTGCCAAACATCAGATCCAAAGTTGAACCTTTTAAAAAGTGCAGAATTCAGTCTCCAGCTTTAGATACGGACTGTTTCAGCGGCACACTGTAACTTAGCTCGTCTGACCTGCGGCAGCTGTTTCAGGCATTACAGATGTTATATAGAAATAATCAGCCTTATCAATTATGGTCTTGTTAGTTTTTAATTGTCACATAGAGGCATGCGTATAAAGTTCAGACTATTTCATTACCAGTTGAAGTTGTTTGGTGTAAAGCTGGCGTTAATCGTCTCTGAATCCAAGGCCGCCCATAAGGGGGGACAAAGGGGAGAGCTTTGTGGGGCCCAGTTTCATCATGAGGAGGGCCCGTGGAGGTTAGCGAATAAAACATAGTTCATCCTAATTTAAAGCAATAACGACCAATTTTATTTAACACATAAATACTCCCCATTATTGTTGCTTTGGTAAAATGTAGCCTCTCTTCATGAAATGATATGAGCCTTTGAGCCTTTTTATTTTTGTAATGGTACCGACGTCGGCGTGCCCAGTGAACTTTACGTTGCTGTTATTCCGTCTGAATGAGTAGAGCCATTCCAGGACCTGCACGACGTCAGGATGCCAGAAGAGAAAGAAATAAGAAAAGGAGGGAGCTGACTCGGGCATTTGAGCCCAACAATAACTTCTCAACAAACTTTTTTCAATCGGCTCCAAAGGCTGACGGGAGCCAGAGCTAATGTTAGCCAGGAGGCTAGCGCTAACAGTGCTGATCGAATTTGCTGTCGTTGATTAAAATCACATCCTGGGAGGACCCATTCACTGTGCCTTTCAGGGGCCCAGTCGTTTCTATGGGCGGGGCCTGTCTCCATGTAATCCATGGAGCAATGTGGTTCACTAATGTGCATTGAAAACTGCCGCTTCATGGTATAGCACCTCCTTACGTGGCACAGTTCACACTGGTATTATATAAGTATAATAAGTCTTTGCTCTGCTCTCTGTGAACTCCCACAATTCCTGTTTGTTTGATTTCATTAGACGCTCACAGAGCTCAAGGAAATCCTTTTTCCTCTTGAATGCTGTTTGTTTAACACACAGTGTGTTCCCCCGCTGCCTCGTACCATGAGTTCAGCTCAATGCTGTGTGTGTGTGTGTGTGTGTGTGTGTGTGTGTGTGTGTGTGTGTGTGTGTGTGTGTGTGTGTGTGTGTGTGTGTGTGTGTGTGTGTGTGTGTGTGTGTGTGTGTGTGTGTGTGTGTGTGTGTGTGTGTGTGTGTGTGTCTGTCTGTCTGTCTGTGTGTGTGTGTGTGTGTGTGTGTGTGTGTGTGTGTGTGTGTGTGTAGGCCCGCTGAAGCTATGAATAGCTTTAGTGCTCTTTTGCCACTTTTCCTCTCTGCTCTCCACCCTCGTCCTGTTGTGATGAAGGAGGTGGGGCGGGGCGGGGGGGAGGGGAGGGGGGGGTTATTCCTTTTGTTGCCCCCAGCTGGGGAGTGTCGGGGCCAAACTCCACCTTTGTGCTTCAACAACGCAACACGTGCCATTTGTTGTAATGAACAGTTCAACGGGGATTTTTCCACAATGCAGGGAATGTTATTGAACAGTTCGACTGAGTTTTTATTTTCTTTCAGCTTGTGTTGAAAAAAAGTTGTCTCTAATAATCACATTTTAAAGTTGCCAAAAATGTCAATACTTAGATACAATCTTGATCATTTTAATAAATATGGCCTAACGGGTCGGGACGCATGAATAGAGGCTGCCGTCCTCCAAGCGGTTGACCCGTTCAGGTCCCCACTCCTGCTCCATGATTTCCTGCTCTGTCCACTGTCCTATCAATTAAAAAGCTGAAAACCTCCAAGTACAAAAAATAAAAGAGCGAGAGAAAGCACTGTTGTTTTATAAAAATGTTGGCCACATCTTGGTAAGGAAACACTGCCAACATTTTTGTGCAGGAATTTTTCTGCAATTCCTGAAAATTAAAAAAACCAAAAAAAAACCCAATATTGGATTCCAAGGACTTCTTTGTTGCTGCCTTGGTATTGAAACACAGTTCTGGTATTCAGAAAATACTGTAGGATTCTGTTGAACTTCATGTAGCGTTGATATTAAAGGCAGATATTCTCATTCTCCTTGTTTAGCGGACTCTGTTGCTTCGTCCACTACTTCCGTGTCTTTCTTTTGTTTTACGTCTTACCTCATGAGCGCCCCCCCCCGTCTGACAGGGATAGTCTCTGTCCAGGTCAGGAGAACATCTGGAGCAGTCCTCCTGAAATGATCTCGATATGTTCAGGAGTGTAAATGTGGAAACCCGCTTTGGTGGACTTATCGATAAATTCAAAATGATCTTCTGTTCATTGATTTAGAAAACCATTTGAGTCATTTTTTTTTTTTTTTTAGGTTAAAGTTGCAAAAAGATTGAATGCTTCCTGGACTTCTGTATGGACAACACATGTAGCGTCCCCGCCACGCTGGTGGAGAATATAATGTGCCTTTTTTTTAACTTAATTGTAAGATTTTATTGACCAAAAAATCACAGATTAATCAGTGGTGGATGTAATATTGACTATATGTAAGATTAGGATTTTTAAATACCTCTATTAGCTTCATTATTGTTTCTTATTTCAGATTCCAGAGAAGTGACTTAACATTTTCCACATCTCCTGTGAGGATGATATGTATGTTTTTTTTGGGTTTGAGAGCTCGTCACAGCCGTCTGTAAAATGAGGCCCGACATGTTTTTTATTTATTTTTGTATCTTTGTCACTAATGATTAACTGGACTGTTTATGAGCAGCTGGAGTTTCACCTGCAGCTCTTTTTCACGTGTTTGACTGGAGCCAAACGGGGGATAACCCACTTTATCAGCCTGCCGCGGCACCAGCAGCACGCCTTGTTGTGAATACTTCTGAGTTATACTGTCAGAGGTGGAATTTAGGGGACGGTGCACAACTGTAACCATGTCAACACAAAGGCCAGGCTAATGAAAGAGCAGTTTAGAGGTGAAGAACAAATGACAGACCTTTCTCTGATAAGCTGCTCCAATGAATTAGCCTGTGAAGTGATTCAAAACGCTTGAATCTGTGAGTTGTCTGCTGGTATTTGTTTTGGCTACGATACAATAGTTAGGTCAGTGATTCTGCTGATGCACAGTGAAGGACTTGATTGATGTTTTTGGCTCTTTTTTTTTTAGCATTTACACCAGTTGGTTTAAACTCATACTGGATCTAGACAGCTGGTAAAATACCAACACAGATTGTTCAGCAGGAGTAATTTTAGAGATTGGTTGGAAACACATAAGGGAAGCCGATCTGTTTCCCGTCGTTTTTTTTCCACTAACGGACGGTGTAAGCAGTGTAGCTGTGTAAAGCAGTGACAGGGTGTGATGTGTCTCTGGGTGAAGCAGTGGTTTTATCATCGCAGTAAGAAGTCAAACTTTCCCACCCTGATCCGCTGCTGCTGCTGGCGGTCCGAACACACAGAGTGTCTCCCAGCAGCAGCCGACTGACTGACAGCAGAGCGGAGGCCCACAGTCGTCTGCAAACACGAGAAGAGACAGCAGACAGAGAAATGAACTTTTCTGACATCGGTGACTAAAGTCAACTGTGGAAAACTGGGCTCTTGGAAATACACTGTGAAAAGTCTGAAAGTTTGAAGGCAAACCGCGGTCTCTTTAAGTCCAACTTTATTTCTGTTTTTTTAACTGAGCCAGGTGATGGAAGCAGCGTGGTTTCTGTTTTTCCATTTGTAGTGAAGCATCTGATCTGCTTCCAGCATCAGGATCTCTGCCAGGCTTCCTCTCACCTGCTCATCATCAGTCTGAGTCTGATCTTTATCATGCACTGTAGAACCAAAACATAGATCCTACTTCTCATTTAGACCAGAAAATGAATGAAAATGAAGTACATGGTTGACCTTAGTGGTTTACAGCACGGATTCACGTTTTATAGGGAACAAATAATCCACAAAATGTTAATGGATAATTATTCAAACTGGCAGATCTGATCTCGAATTTACTGAAAGATTAAGGATCAATATTAAAAGTCCCCCCCCCCCCACTCCCCCTCCTCGCCTGTTTGATGGCCATGTATTTAAAACACAAGAGCTATAAACACAATGTTTAATTTGTCAAATAGATGAAATGTGAGGATTATCTTCTTTTCTATGTCGCTTCAGGTTTTGGGTTAAAACTAAATCTCAGCTTTTTTGAATTTAAGTGACCAACACAAGTTGATTATCAGACATGAAGAAGTGTCAGATTTATTGATAATAAAATAACGAATAGCAGCAGCCCTGATGTCAAAATACTGCTTAAACGTAATTAAAACAGTAGAAGAAGAAATGATGAAATAACAGAGAGTATTTAGTTTATTGAAACCATCTTCACGTTGCACCACTGTGGCATCACGCTGTTCATGCAAACAGCGTCACTTTCTGTGTTTGATTAGTCGTGCTGCCTGAGAAGCATCTCGCCGGTGTTCCCGCTCCTCGTTCAACAACGCCTGCCGGCCGTTTGAAGACACCCTGCCAGAGTTTGGGCTGAGCGCCAAACCCAACAAGATGTGGAATGATAAAAATGTCTCAACTGTCACATAAATTAACGACACTTTATTTCTCACGAGAACTTTGGATCCGGCTCTGCATGTTGGCACCGTGCCGCGCTCAGGAGGCGCTTTAATCCTCCTGGGATCAAGAATCTGACTTTACAGTGGAAATGATGTTTTTAACTGCGTTTTTTAGTCTTTACATTGAACTTCTGGTGGATAGTGCATCTTCATTTGTTTTGTAATAAGCTGACTTGGACAAACACACACGGTGATGTTGGACCTGACACTTGAATATTTAGTATTTCTGCTCGTGTTGGGGGAATGACCACATGTCGAGGCGGGACAGAAGCTCACATTTTCTTGTTGAAGCTTCTGTTCTTTAATTGCAGGCAGTCCTGGCCCCGGCGATGTCACGCTTTCATTAGCAGGTGATTGGGCCGTCGCGTGACATTTAGCCGACCCCGCTGTGCAGCTGAGAGATTATCGGCCTCCTCGGGTGTCAGTAATGTGATCCAGGCTGTCGCCAACACATTCCTGCTGACCACAAACTCTCACAGAGCACCGTCCAGCTTGGATCAGTGAGGAAGTCTGTCTGAATTATATATATTCATATTTTCACCATCACAGCATATGGAGGCCGGAAGTTTCACTATTTCACTGAGGATGTTTGGGATTATGATGGAAGTCTGCAGCTGGGTTGGCATTGATCCAGGAACAGGATCGAGCTGAACATGTTGACTGAATCTTTGGAGCAGAAATTTACAAACACATAAGGGTGCATGCAAATGTGTGATGGTGGGGGCTGCACTTGACGTTATACTGGTATACTGGTATATTGGTTGCACCAGTATAGGTATATGACACTGCCCACTTTTTAGATGGAAGACTTGATTTCCAAAGTGTCTAATACATCGATTTAATGGAAAATCAATCAATCAATTCTTTAGAGCCAATTCATAACAAATGTAATCTCCAGATGTTTTACTAAAAAGCAGGTTAAAGACTTTACTCATTAATTTAAAAAAAATGGGATGGAGCGAAGGGAGAAGATGCAGGAAGGATTTCTCCTTTGTGTTCATCTCGTTCCTGTTGTCCACACTTCCTTGCCGCTGAGGTGGAGGTCGGAGCAGGCCGTGCATGAAGGAGGACGGCGGTGGTTGAGAGGACGACACAGTCCGATGGTGGTGGCTGGGCATCAGGGACGTCGGGTGGTAGTCGTGACCGATCACCTCGCTGGAGGTTGAGGGAGCGCCGTCTACTCGGCCTCTGCTGCAGGAAAATGTGAAACGGGTGAAATCAAGAGTGGCGACCTAAAGTTTGAACTTTCTAAAAATGTAACGATATGTCCTTACAAGCAGCATATGATATTATTCTAAATGATCAGATAATCTACAGATTATTTCTTGGACACTGATTGATCCTTCGAGCTATAAAGTGTTTCTGAATTGTGAAAAATCTTCATCACAAGTTGCCAGGTCTTGATTTTGTATATCGTAATGTTTTTGTTCTGCCTGTCCATTTCTCCAAACACCAAATATATTCATTTTATTACCTGATTAAATGCAGAAAAAGTTTTCAACGCTTCAGGAGCTAAAAACAGAAAGCTTGGCATTTCTTTTTTAGATACTTTCAAACATGTTTGTCGCAGGTCATTTGGAGAAACGATGAATTCACTTTTAGCTTTATGAACAAGTAGACACACTGCTCCTCTGCACGACTCGTCTGCTATTGAACATGCATAATGAGATTAGCAAACAATGGAGCCCTCTTTGTGTTTTGATAAGGCTCCTGGTGTATTATGGTTAGCTAACGACAACACTGAGGCGTCACATCAGCAGCGAGTTAAAGAGGAATGTTGCTCCTGCTGTCAGTGAGTGTCGGCCATCTGTCGTCCTGCGGCTCCCTCTGAACTCAAACAGGAGTCAGAGATCTTTCATGACCACATGCAGGGGCAGTTGTTGTCTTCTCTGTTCACACCGGCTCTGGCATTTTGTTGGTCGCAGATGTCCAGACCGCTGCTTCACATCTCCTTCCATTTGGTGCACGAGCGCCGTGCAGGAGCTTAGGCACACTAACACAGACGTTTATTTAAAGGGAAGCCAGACAGCAAATGTTTCCCCCCCCCCTCTCTGAACTACATCTTCATCGTCTTGATTCAGTGTCTGTTTAAGTTTTACACTTTATAAACATTATCAAACTACAATCTTTAAGGTGTTTAATTGGCCTTGGCATCATGTGCTGGATGCAACAAAATATGAGTAAAGATGGCGGTAACAATAATACATTTTGCTGCCTAATAACTGGTTCCACTCACAGGTTTCCAAAGCGAATGAAACATCTACCCTAAACACATTTAATCCACTTTAATAGAAGGAACCAGCTGTGGCTGAAATCTGCCACTACTCACTATATAGTACACTGTACAGGGAATACAGACCCGGCCAGATCAGAGCTGCATGTTTCAGTTGTGTTACAGCAGCAGGCGTAGAGTCTGAAATGTTTTTATTTTTTTATTGTGTCAATGAGGAAATGAGTTTGGACAAAACCAAAGAGAACCAGTTATCAGTCACATTTAAGAACCTTGAAAAGTAAATATTCAGCTGAAGAATGACTCACACACAAGGTTTTCACATGTGTGGAACATCTTTGATAGATTTCAGTAAACAGAAATGCTAGCTTAGTGTGTTTCTTAGTAAAACCATGTTTCCCAATGCAGAAAAGGGCAGTTTGTTCGTAGTTGTTTTGATGTTTTGATTTAGTGGCGTTAAAAAAAAATGAAAACACTTGAAAATCTAAATATTTTAGTTCGACGCCTTACTTAAAGGCACCTCGGCAGTGCTCAGGGAGTGATCTGTTACCTCTGTAGCTTCCAGACCAGTTTCCAGATTTGGTCCGCACTGGGACTTGAACCAGTGACCCTCCGGTTCCCAACCCAAGTCCCTACACACTACTTATTTATTTTCACCTTTTTAGATTTAAAATGAATAAATCTGAAGTTGAGATGTTTATCGTGCTATGGAGTGGGAAAAAAATGCAACAAAGTGAGGACCATATATTGTTCACAAACCGACACCCTCTAATCTAG
>NC_083623.1:2878546-2901046 GCF_963584025.1 Labrus mixtus
TCAGTTTTTATTTATCGCTCGTCATTACTGGTTTTAATCATCTTTCCTGTAAACTGGCCCACAGGTCGCCTCTGGGTTTTGGTTTGGCTCGAGGTAGACGCCGTGTGGACTATTTTCTTTAGGCAGATCATCGCCATGGTGACTGGTTTAAAGGAATGTGTGTGTGTTGTTGGTTAGGGTGGTCGGGTCATGTTGGGGTCATGAGAAATTTTTAATTCCTGCGTTTGATGGGAAGGTTTTGGTTCAGGCTTCCTTTTAACAAATTAGTATTTTTTTAAAAAGTTTTTTTGCCAGAGTGAGTAAACCCCCAGACTACTTGTTCCATCTGTAAACTTCTGTATACGAGTATTAAATAGTGTTGTTGATCAATTCGGGTCCAAATCTCGACAGTTGACTACAAAGACTTCACATTTTGCATATTGTGTGAGGAATGTGCAAAGTGACTGCCCTCTACAGGTTGAACCTGGCTACTGCAGGTGACTTATGTTGTGCCAGTTTTCGTCAACAAACCAATCAGAGACGTTCTCCCGCCCCTCCCTGTCCTCAACATCGACTGCCTCAGCACTCGCTGTCTGTGCTGACGGCTCAAACTCATACTGCTCTGGACCGCCGTGGTCGTGGTCTACAGGAGACTCTGGACCTCAGACCACATTTTCTGTCGCAGAAGTGTCATTGCTGCTTCTCGAGTCGTCACTGATGGCCAAATAACCTAGGTCATCTTCTAATCAGTGTGTGTGTGTGAGTGGGCGTGTCTTATCCACCAACTCTGGGAATACATTGTCCATCGGCTGAGCTTCTTTCTCTTCTTTGTTTTGTTGACATCGACTCCTTAACGCGCATGATTTCTCCATATCTCTACTGCATTAATCGCGTCTGAAGTCATTCCTCTTCTGTTGTGTTTGGACAGAATCACGGTGTGGAGTCTGACAACCTGAAGACTCTGGTGGGGAAGATGAGAGCGGCTCATCACAACCTGAACAGCGCGGTGTCGCAGCGCCGAAAGAACCCCATCTACAACAGCAAAATCTCCCACCAGCCCTCCAACGAGTTCCTGACCGCCGTGATGGAGCTCATCGGAGCCGCCAAGAGTCTGCTGGGCTGGCTGGACAGGTACACAAACTGTCCAACCCGTTCAATACAACCAGTGTGTGTGTGTGTGTGTGTGTGTGTGTGTGTGTGTGTGTGTGTGTGTGTGTGTGTGTGTGTGTGTGTGTGTGTGTGTGTGTGTGTGTGTGTGTGTGTGTGTGTGTGTGTGTGCGCTGTCGACTGTTTGAGTCCTTCAGGTTCTCTCCGCTTGTATCAGCATGAAGAACATTCCAGTTCACTGCAGCTGTTTGACACACACACACACACACACACACACACACACACACACACACACACACTGAGGAGTTACTGTACTGACGCTAACACACACCTGATCACACTCGTGTCGTAGTCAAGTCCTCACTACCACGGCAACAAAAAGAAGTATCAGGCACCCAGTATTGGGTCATTTCTTGTTTTGATTAACAGAATCTGCAGGGAAATACGGTCCCAATAGGCTGCTCGGTGGTGCAGTGGTTAGCGTTGTCCCCTCACAGCGAGGAGGTTCAAATCCCCGTCGGACAGGAGCCTCTCTGGGTGGAGTCTGCATGTTCTCCCTGTGCATGTGTGGGTTCTCTCCGGCTTCCTCCCACAGTCCAAAGACATGCTCCTACGGATGGATACCTTCCCAATACCGAAACGAAGACGGCGTGTTTGTGCAATCAATGTTGTTTTAATGCTTCAATTCTTTCTCTGTGCAGGACGCCTCTGACGAGCGCCAACGACTTCACCTCCACCAAAAGCCGAATCATCCACCTGTGTCTGGAGCTCACCTCCACCGTGCAGAAGGTGAGAGACTCTCAAACGCTAACGTTTCCTGTTCTGGAGGCCCGTGTTAAACAGAAGGTCGTGAACTGTAGTCGGACTTCTCATGTTGGACTGATTATTTTCAGGCTTTGAAGATGAGGACGATAACTTCTGTTTATGTGCTCAGAGCCCTTCAGATCGTGACTCTCTGTCAGATCTCTGTCGATGTCCCGGAACAGCAGCCTAACATCTTTGGTGTAGTTTAGAAACGTAAAGGCCTGACCCTCCAGAGAGAGAGAACTCATGGGACGTCCCGCCCACAGCTGCGTGCAGCTCCTTTCATTAACGGGGACGGTGATGATACAGCAGCAAGCTTTGGGATGAACTCCCCTCACTCCTACAGAAACAGGAACTTTATGTAACCGTGATTAAACCATGACGTTAAGCAGACTCATTGAAGTCACTCCACAGTATGAGAGACACAACAAACTACATATTCCAATTCTTTGCTTTTACACTTCTAAATGTTTTTTGTAGTCATGAAACACGTCTCCGCTAAATCACACTCGATGTTTTCAAGACTAGAAAGTCGTCAATTAGATCTTGAATATGACGAAAACATTGATTTTTAAGTCGACTATTTTTAATCTTACTTCGAGGCGTTTACGTTTGTACAGTTTATTTTATTTGTTTATTTTGCCATGGGGCAGTGTAACAGATAATTAGCTTTAGCAGAGTTAGCTATGAGCTCATTTACATTTGTGATAATTCAGAACTTTTATTTTTGGAGCATCTCCCGTGACGAGCAGTGAAAGGTGCTTCACCTGTTCAGTAAGTCAGTAACAGTGCAGACTCCCTATTGGACGGTTTAACAACCCACTCCCACTTCACTCAATGTGGCGGACCCTCAATACGAGCGTGCAAACAGAGGGGAAGTGTGTAGGGAGAGAGTGTAGGGATTAGTTTGAGAAAGGCCCGAACAGAGAATATTTCAGTTACAATATTTCCCCCTTCAGGATTAATAAATCGATCTATTATCAACACATTTATGAAGGTATTGATCCTTCTGTATTTGGTACTCAGCTGAAACAAAACCAGTTAAAAAGGCAAGTCATGTCCTGATCCTTTATACAGTTTTGATAATTCAGTGCATCATTTTTAATTCTGCTTTGTGTGTTCATGTTGAAGCATCTTCGACTTAATTCATCGAGAATTATCGGAGCGGGAAAACGTCCACTGGTGACTTTTGAGAGTTCTCCTGCAGGTGTTAAGGTGTGCTCTGTAAACATTCCTGATTTTGTTCTAATGACATCAAGAAGTCTGATCATTTAAAAAAAAAAGCACACTGCAGCTTTAAGGATTCCCAGTTGAAGTGTTAGCTGTGCAGTTGGACGTCTCCTGCAGCGCGTCGTCTCCCTACATGAGTGTTAGAGTGAGAGCAGCGTCGAAGGCGTCGTCCTGCTGCGCTGTCATGCAATCATCCTGTCAGCCCGTTTTAACAGGGAGCTGTTATTTCTCCCACCGCAGGAGGAATCCTCTCCGTGTCTCTGGGAGGCGTTCGCTGTCCCTCCCTCTGGTTTCACTCTCCTGTAGGCTGTCATTTCTCAAATATTTGCTTTCCCGCTACCACACTCGGAGTTCTTCATGACAGACTGCTGAGAGGGAAACGCTCTCATGAGATAGGAGAAGTTTAGAACTTCCCCTTCTTTTCAGACAGGACAGCTTGTTTCTGTTTCTTTACTTCTTTATATGGAGGGTCATGTTTCTATAATACTCTGTAATATTTGTCTCCTAGGCTAAATGTTTCTCAGTCTATCTTACATCTTCCTGTCACCGTGTGATTGTTGGGATATTTGAGTCACAGAGTTTCTGTTTTAGTGAAAGATACATTATTTTTTTTTTAAATAACAATATTTCTACATTTTAGAGACACCAAATGAAAGAAGACTTTTATGTTCTAGAAATAAATGACATCAAACCCTTTTTTTTCCCTCTTTAAACACACAAATATTTCTTGAATATGTGAACTGATAGTAGCGGTTTAAAGCGGGAGAGACTTTGTTTCTCTTGTCTTGATCCACACACAGATGTTTGCAGATGTCAGACTTTGTGTCTCTTTTAATTGCAGGACTGTACTGTTTATGAGATTGAGGAGAAGATTCTGGAAGTGGTGAGTACTGCTTCTCCTTTTTCTTGCATGTTTGGAGACACACACACACACACACACACACACACACACATTTCCCTTTCCTGTCATGTCTCTAAATGTCCCGTGTAGTTCACTGTGTGAATCTACAGGTTTGTTTATTCAGCTCAGTCAGGACCATCCTCTTCCTGTCTTAGATAAGACTTCTTGTTGGCGGCGGCGGCGTTCCCAGAGACCTGAATCAGCTGATGTTAAATCACTTTCAGTCCTCACATCGGTTTCTAATAAGACATGAAGCTTCATAAATCAGCAGTGAAAACCTCGTATCAGTAAAAACACATCCTGGTCTTATTGAAACTTTTCTGCAAACACAGCGAGGCGGACGGATGAGCCTCCCTCCCCCCCTCCCCCCCTCCCTTCTTCTCTCTTTGTTGTTTGTGCTGAATTATCCTCATGTCCATGACGCTCAGGTTTCACTCCTTCATTTCTGTACATGTCCTCTTTAGGGTTTTTTCATATTACACAAAACAAAACAAAAGGACGCACAATGAGCCTTCAGGCTAACTAAACAGCTAGCTTGTAGCGAGTATGTGGTCTTGTCAGCTGGATTGTTGTCATCTACCTGCTTCCTCGGCTGGTGAGTCAGAAAGTCAACTTCAGACCCTGCTCACTACCTTTTTTAGCTTTGAGTTAGAAGCTGTGTTTGCGGTGACCGTATCTGTCAAGAGAAACGTCTCTTTGACTCTAAAAGTGAAAAATCTGTGACATTTTGCAGAGGACTTAAAACTAGCTATTGAGATTATTAATCGGGTAGTTTTTTTTCTATTTTACAGAATTGGGACCCTTTTTGAAACTAGAGTAGTCGCCCCCTGCTGGCCATTAGAGGGAATGCACCTCAATACTTCACGTTTGAAACTGACATCCACCTCTTATACACACGTTGGGTTTTGTTGCTTTTGGTCAACAGGAAAACATTTTCTTTTCCCTGAGAACAATGACGGGTCCTCTGACATTTTGAGTAAAGAAAGTTCAAGTTCCTGAAACTCCAGGGTATTTCTGGTGTCCCTAACAGTTTTCACTTCCTGTCCTGAAGCTTGTTAATCTCTTCCGTCCTCTTGCCCAACAACACTACAGTTGTCTTTGAGAAGTCGGAGCAGTGACAGATTTATAGGCCTGAGTGCTGTTAGTCACTGAGAGACTGGTCCGGTCTGTTTGTCCAGGTGACAACGAGGGAAACACTGCAGAGAAAGATAAAAGAAGCAGGAGAGCCTGAGAACAGCAACAAACCAACACCGCTGATTTGAAGCTTTAAAGACGTTTAGTTTGTTGTCATGTGACCGAGGGGAAAAAAAACATGCTGCAAAAAAATCATCAAAATTTCCAAAGCAATCAAAAAGGAAATGCAGGGATTATCTTTAAGCAGACGGTTTCTCTTGTTTACTTGTAATTTCCTCCCCGCTCGTCGTGACCTCAGATCCCCTGCTGGGTTTCAGGGTTCAGTGTAATGATAACATGAGGCCGTGGACTGTTTGTGTAGGCCTCCGGCTCCGGGAAGATTCTCCTGTTTGTGTTCATCTGAATCAACAGCTTCTCTGCTGCAGCATGTAGAGCTGTTGGACTTCTTGTTTCTTTCCGTCCCGTGATGTCCCATTGGTCGACTTCATGCAGTTTGTTAAATTGGCCTTAAATCCTGAGACACGACCTGGAGGCTTAAATATGAGGGAGCTCGTGACCAAGTTTCTGTCTTTACCTGCTGATAAAACAGACCAGTCTAAACCTGGTATTCTTGATTTACTGTGTCCTCATGCATCAGTGCGTTTCTAATCAGTGCTATAGAAATAGATTTTAATGAATCTGATAAACTGTTAACTGTCTTCTTGTGTGTGTTTCAGTCTCGAGCTCTGAACGGCGTCTGTGAGAAGACGGTGCAGGCGACCTCTGACCCCTCAAAGAGTGACATGTCCTGTCTGGAGGAGGTGCACATCATCAACGTGAAGCCCGGAGAGGGACTGGTGAGCTCAGTAAAATACACTATATGTTACTGCATTAAGAAAAGAATGCAGGGTACACATATAGGACACACGTCATGGTTCACATTCAGAACCGTATCAGCGGGACATCTCGGTCCGATAAGTGCAGAGCACAGTTAAAAAAGAAGAAGCCACAACTCAAGCCGACTTCCCCTCAGAAACACTAACAGGTACTTTATGGCTGCACCATGAACCACAATCAGCACCGAGTCTTAAACAGAAACAGATGTAGGTCCAGAGAGAAGAAAAAACCTCCAGAACCACGACTGCAGGAGGAGATTATAGAGAAAGGGGATTTATATAGAAGATATATGTTAACGCTGAGGTTTCTAAACGTGCTCTATTTCACAGGGTATATACATCAAGTCCACCTACGACGGGCTCCACGTCATCACAGGAACAACAGAGAATGTGAGTCTGCGGCTGGTTCTTCACTTCCACATGTTCAGTCCGTCTTGAACACAATTTAAACACAACAGCACACAATTAATCCAGTTTCAATTTCAAATAACACTTTTGGCTTCCTACGTTCATGAAAACAGGATAATAAGGATTATGATTTATTCCATTATCAAGCAGCCCCATCACATATTAATCAACGTTCAGACACGTGTGTTGATGCTCCGGTGTGTGTGTGTGTGTGTGTGTGTGTGTGTGTGTGTGTGTGTGTGTGTTGTCTCCTCAGTCTCCTGCAGATAAAACTCAGAGGATTCATGCAGGAGATGAAGTGGTTCAGGTCAACAGACAGACAGTGGTGAGTTAATGACCACATTCAATCCAGTTCTTATTTATTATGTGTGATGTCATTTGATGTAGGTGTTGTTTTTCCTGTCTTCTTCTTTTATGATTGATTTGTTTGTTGTTGCTGTTATGGTAATATTCTTGGCTTGGGAAGCGGAGGGTCGCCGGTTCAAGTCCCAGTGCGGATCAAATCTGAAAATTGGAGAGGTGCAAGTTTGCTTCCTTCCACTGCAGAGGTGCCCTTGAGCAAGGCACTAAACAACCCAACAGCTCAGGAGCGCTCGCTGTGGTCTTTTTAGAAAATGGTATTAATCAAAACCCTAATAAATATGGATGTGTCAACAACAATGTTTCAAGGTTGACCACATTTTTTTTTAAAACGTCTCATACAAAGAATCACAGTTTCACAGAAATGAGTCTTCTACCTTTGAAAAGAGCTGCTGTAGCTTATTTAGCTTTTTAAGCACTTCTGCTTCCTCCCTGCTCTTCGTAGAAATCTCTCAAATGGTTTCTGCTCAGATGCTCGAAATAATCTTTAAGCAGGCCGCAGAGTTTATTAGGTGCTTCCTCAGTTACCGAGTCCTGCTCTGTGATTGGTCAGGTGGGCTGGCAGCTGAAGCACCTGGTGGAGAAGCTGAGGGCCGAGTCTGGAGGCGTGGTCATCGTGGTGAAGAAGAGGCCGTCGGGGATATCTGGTGGCTTCACAGCCGCTCCGCTGAAGAACCTGCGCTGGAGACCGCCCAGCGTACAGGTGAGCGGACCCAGTTAAACGCTTTTGAACGTGGACTCCGCTGAAGTGCCTTTGAGCTCGGTACAGAAATCCAACACATTCTGTTTTTTTGACCAGGCTGAATCATGTTTATTTTCTGCTGTAAAATGCAGATTTTGGCACTTGTGCGTCGACTTCCCTTTTCAACAGCGGAGGTTGCTGCTTGGTTAAAACGCTCTTCAATGCCACACTTTAAAGGATGACGATTAGAAAAAGGAGTAAAGTAGCAAAAGAGAGAGAGAGGAGGGTGGTCCCTTTCTTTTCCATCTGGAAAACTGCTTTAAAGGTGGGATTGAGCCTGTCTCAGTACCCCCCCCCCCCCCCCCCCCGGTGTGTCCTCATTCATCCGTCATCGTAGTTCCAGTGAAGCTGTTTCTGTTTGTGAGCAACCCGAGCAGAAAACACAGCAGCCACCCGGTCTGCTGCTCCTCTGAGGGGTGTGTGTGTGCGAACAATGGATCCCTTCTTTACTTTTCCAGGGGGGAAAAAAACCGGACAGGAAACACTCCCAAACATCAGGCTGTGTTGATGTCAGACATCTTTGGAAGGTGACTCATTTGGTACTCAACAATGTGACAATCATGATTTCACCAAATCACCTTGAGTGTTGACAGCGGGTCAGGATGTGTGTTAAGGGAAGATAGGTGTCTAAAATTCCTGTGAAGACCTCTGAAGGTGTGTTCAGTCTCTAATCTATCAAAACAGATCTGAAGTCAGTCTGTCTGTACCTCAGCTTCACTCCTTCACTTCAGTTCTCTTAAACTTCTTCAGATGAGTTTTTGTAACACAGCGCTGAAGGGAACACAAGACTTCTGTTTTATCTGCTTAGGATGAAACACCTTGCTGCTGTTTTGATAAACACCATTTCCGTCTCCGTTCTAATTCCTCTTCCTCTCACCCCGCCCAGATGTCTCAGGGAGTTCCGGGTCTTATCAAATGTCCGCAGCCAGAACCATCAGACGCTCCTGCGAAGAGAGGAAAGACCACTTTGCTGGACTTGTACGTCCCTCCTCCCCCCGCAGCACCGTACAAACCACTGTGAGTAGCGCCCTGATTCAGCTCATCACAGATCCTTCCCCACACTTATCCTTCATCCATCGTGAACAGTTCTCCTGTATTCTCTTCCTGAAGAGACGCCAACATGAACGTGTCTCCATGTGTCAAAATGCGACCCAAGTCTCCGAACTCGTGTCTGGACGCAGACACACGGAGACGCTCCAGTGTTATTGACAACAAGAAGACGACGTCTGTCAGCCCCCCAGCTCAAGTCAACAAAGCGGTCCCCCTCAGACAGCACTCCTCTGCTCGCTGTGAGTGCACAAACACACAAACATTTATACCTATGAGGACCCCCAATAAGATCTTAAAGCGCCTGCGAGGAGATTTAAAATGGTTATGAAACAGACAAACTGATGCTAAACTACCAAAGCAAACGAGATGTTCAGCAGCTGATTTCTTTATTTTTAACGTCTGAAACTGCTGCCATGGGGAAGGTATCAGATAAGACGACTTGCACTTTATGCAGCAAATGTTCACAATGTCACTGTGCAAAGAAATCAAGATCAGATTCTTTAATGTCAGAAAACACAGGACAAGATCAGCACACACTGCTCTGTCCACAGGGGGGCGCCAAAATCAACGCACACCTGAAAGTTCCTCAGAAAGCCTGGAAGAATTTAAGAATTTATTTGGATTTGAGCTTAAAAAGAATCAAATTTAACTGAATACCCCCGTTAAATTCAAAAGATGAGACAGATCAAACTTCAGGGGTCGCTGAGGCTGCTCTTCCTCTTAATGAATCATGATACTGATCTTCATGCTTTGTTGTTGTGTGTGGATGCTTTGCAGGTAAACCCCGACCCGTCTCCATGCCTGTAGAGATTTCAGGAGTGTCCGACTTTTCCTCCAAACCCGGTGTGAAGGGACGCAAAGGTGAGCTCCTCCTGTCAAACAGTGAATGTATTCTAATGTTATCGGTAATGGCCGCCTGTCTGCCTCATTAACATCCTCAGACAAACCGCAGAAAAGGAGGGCCGCGTGCTTTGAATTCTTACGGCGTCGATTATTAACCCCGAGAGCTGCTGCTGCATGGACACAGCTGATTACTTCACCTCGAGGAAAGCACCGTGTCCTCGACTGTTATAGGAGTTTAACATTAACAAACACGCAGTAAGAGTTTTACCCTGATGCTTAAAGTGAGAAGGTCAGAATTGACTTCACATAAACCTGCAGCGTCTTTTACAAGGTTTTAATGAATTTGCACAACCATACTTTTATGTTCTGCTCCGTTTCATTTCTTTCACTTTTTGTAAAAATAGTTTGTCTATCGTCAGACAGCCTGTGCTAACAGCATCGACACAAGGCAACGTCAGCGACAAAACCAGCTTGATCTATCGTCTCACGCATCGTTTTAACCCCGACCCCTGTTTCTATTTTCCTCTCTGTCGCTCGCGTGTCATGGACGAGGAAGCTGAGAGAGAGAAGGGGATATCCACATCCTTGATTGAAATGTCGCGTTTTGACTCGTCTTAACACAGAAGAAAAGCTTAATCCATCTCACTGCGAGATGTTTATTGACGATTCCTCTGAGTGTGAAGTGATTTGAGTCATCAGCTGTTGATGATATATAAATTCTAAATAATGAGTCTAAAGTTGAGAAAAGGCACAGAAAACAGTGATAAATAAACTATGCTTAACTTTGACTGAACACTTAGCGTGCAGCCTTTAACTGGAGCTACAGCCCCCTCTAGTGGCGGGCGGCTGCATTACAGCTTAGACACAACATTAAACGGGCATTGTGGGCGATAACGTACCTTATTAAAAATGTGAATAATTTGTTTAATTGACTGATAATTCTGGTGTCGAGAAGCGAGAGTCACCTGGCTAATGGCTCACATCCCCACTCTCGTACATTACTTTTTTACTCTTTATCGTTCCGCCTTTCGTCCTCTTCAGGTAACAGCGTTCTGCACAGATATCTGAGTAACGAGGGGATCAGCACCATCACGGAGGAGGAGCCGTGTTACCCTCTGCCGTACCGAGGACACCCGTCTGTCCGCGGCGTCGACCACATCAGAGGCAGCCAGTGCTTCGTTAACGCCGACCTGCACAACAGCGCCACCATCCCTTACCAGGAAGCAGCGTCCAAAAAGTCCTCGCCCTCCAGCTCTGCTGCTGTAAACAAACAGTCCACGTCGCTGCTCGGAGGTTTGCTGGCTCGTCTCAGGCTGCTCAGCCACTGACGGAGGCTGATCGTGGTTTCAAATCTCTCATCCGGCTCCATCAGGGGGGAAGGAGTTTTTTATTCAGAACTTCAGGACGTTGACAGGAAAAAAAATTCTGTGAGTTTAAGGCCTTGAAGAACTGAAGAACTTAGTTTGGCAAATACTTAAAAAAACTGGAGATCACAGAAAACAACGTCTGGACTGAATCAAAGATCTGATGGTGGAAGATTTTCTACAAAAAAACTACTATTCTGTTTCCATAGTTACCATGCCAGTTTTCTGTGCGCAGTTTTTCAGCGCTTTGAGTAGTCGGAAAACTAGAAAAGCGCTATATAAGCTCAAGTCCATTTACCATTTGCAGTCACCGCAGGCCGTCCCACAAACTTGTGAAGGGGAAGGTGTTACCGTGTCTGTGCTGACTCTGGATGCTTGAAATCCCTCACGCTGCACCTTTAAGCGCCTCATGAAAACCTTCATCCTCTGTGAAGCCTCTGGGATTTCTCTCTCTCAGTGTTTTGTAAAATATTTCTTCCACATGGACCAATCACTGGATTATAGTTAAAAAGATGTTTCAATACTTCTGTCAAAACAAACACACATCTCAAATGTTCAGCCTTAGAGCCTTAAAGACACCGGAGAAGAATTTATCAGCTGAAACCTCGACGTCTTGAACCGACTCTCTCTGGAACATTTGGACTTTTTCTCTTTGCTGATGAAGAGTACAAGTAGGAAACCCAACAGTCGTTAAATTATTCACTGAAGTATCAATACATCTATAACGGCTCACCAGTGGCTCTCAGCTGCTTGAGCCCCAGAGCCAACCACCCACTCCTCAATGACAACTTTGTTTTAACCAATCAGATTTTTTTAATGAAACATGGTGCAGTTTGGACCTCAGACGCTACATTCGTCTGACCCATGACCCACTTTTGGATCCAGATCCACCACTTAAGAACCACTTTTATTATATGTATAAAGTTATTTTTGATGCTTTGCTCAATGGACATTGAATAACATTTCAATTACAAAGTTTTAACAAACTTATCCTTCATACAGAAAGATTACCTTGAGGGGGAAAAAACGTCGGATAACATTTAACTTTCAGCTTGTGTGGCGACGAGCATTTGTTTTATTTGTGCTTTAACCATTTTAAGCCTTTTAATCGTTCAAAAAAAGAGTTCAAATAACCTTAAATCTCAGCTGAAGGCCGTCTATATCTGCTGAAAATAAAGCTGGTTTTTGTTTTCGATAAATTTTTGTCTCCTTTTTATATAAAAAAAGGACATTAAGCAGAATCAGAATCATTCAAATCCAAACCATCCAAAAACGCTCAACATCAAAATTCAGCACTGAGCAAAAAACTCAAAGCTCAGTGTTTTTGTCATCTGAAAATAATGAAGTGTCTCTAAACTTCACAGCTGCTGCAATGTTTCTCTTAAACTCAGGAGCTCTTAGTGCCTCTCATCTCAAGAATCATTACTAGAGGTTAGTGTGTGTGATTCTTTGTACATATGTTTATAGATTGTTTTTATCACCGCAGACCAAATTATTCATTTATCACAGAAAGGATTTTTCTTTTCAGAGTTCAAAAGCAAATCAAAGCAAATCCGAATACAAGAGGTCAACATGGTTACTGAATATTTTTAAACCTTTTGAAGTCTTGAGACGACATTATATTATATTAACTTGTTTTTAAAGTGCAGATACTAAATACTCTAAACAAGTAATACATTAATTATGAGTTTACCAACAAGATTTCATTTGAAAAACAATATAAGAAGACAGTCAAATAAAAATTTGGTGGAAATAAAAAAGGATATTATCCAACTCCACTGGTGGAGAGAACATTTCAGGAATTTTGCTCATATTTTTTCTTTAAAGGCTTAGTATGCGACTTCCAGAGCAGCCTTTTAGACCAAAACAAACGCTATTTGGCCCCTCCTCCTTCATCCCTCAGCTCTACCCTCCCCTCCTATTTCCACTCTTCCCCCGCCCCTCTCTTCCTGATTTGCCAGCAAGTATCTGAGAGACGGAGAGCAGCAGACAAGTTCTGATAACATGCGGGCCATAGAAAGGTGTATCTTTGGTGAGGAAAATCTGTTGGTTCTCCTTCAGTTGTACAGACGTCTCACCATCATGCCCGTAGCCACAGCGTCCCTGAGTTGGCTGTGCAATCTCTCCTCACCCACATGAAGGCAGAAATAATGACCAGAGAGGGAGGGGTTCACAGGAAAACAAAAACCATGTATGCAAAACGTTTGAGCCTCTGAGTGAAGCATAAACAAGCTGATGAAGCGCTGTCGCATATTAAGCCTTTAAAAGTTTCATTCTAAGTGTTTAAAACCCCATGCTGTACTTTAAAGGCTTAACCTTAAAAATTCCAGTTTAAAATCTTTATCTCTGAAAACGTGTGCTGCCATCCTTTGGCAGAGTTGTCCGTTGGAAGCTGCTCAACATTTCAGGTAAATAACTGATCGTAAATATTTCAGGTGTGGCATACTGCACTGTACTTAAAACGCCAGTGGTCCCTCTGAATGTTCTCTGAAGAACGCCTGAGTGTTTGAGGTTTCTTGTTGAACCGTTGTGGAAAAACTCTGTGAAGGAGTTCCTCAGGGAAGCGTTCTGGATCCTCTGATGTTTTGATAATCTTTTCTAAAGAGTGTTTCTGATTCATGTTAGGTGCCTTTATACTAACAGAACATTATGCAGACGTTTTGAAAGCTTGTATGAAAGACTAACAGAGTGTAATGGATACTGTAAATATCACAGAGATGACCTCCTATATCCTTTGCTGGATTGAATTATGGAAATTGATGAGAGCATTTGTTTTACATTTCAAAAGTTAGATTGTTGTTGACTGAACATGACATTGATATAAGAGTGAGACAGGATTTCTTACCTTTGGATGTTCCTGTTTGTAAAGGTTTTGTTGTTGTTGCCAAATGACACGCATCATATTCTGAGTCTCAGTATTCTGAAGTATTTTATAACAGTCACTGATTTGTGTATATGAATCCAAAGCTATGCAGTAAGATGTCTCTGAGATGCTCTGTAACTTGTACAAAATATAGAAATAAAGTGCAATTTATTTTAAAAGATTTTTATTCCTTTGTTCAGAGACAGGACAGTGGATAGAGTCTGAAATAAGGAGGAGAGAGAGTGGGTAATGACTGCGGTAAGGAGCCACAGGTCAGATTCAGACCTGGACCGTCCGCCTAGTGGATTATAGCCTCCGTACATGGGGCGCACAAACTAACCATGAGGCTACTGTTGCCCTTTTGTTAGGTTTATGCACCTTTAAAAAAAAAAAAGTTAACTATTCTCCTGTGGTCTGACTTTAAAAAAACGTATCTTTAAAAAAAAAAAAACGTTGTTTCAACAGAATCTTTAAAAGTAATTACAGGACATCCATTGAACAGATTAATGGCAGAATTCATCATTTTCACCCGGTTACAGTTTTCCAGATTTTGGTTGAAACTGTCTTTAGGTCCTGACAGAAATTAATAACTCGTGCTCTGAAAAAGGAACAAAGAAAATCTGTCATCTGAAGCAGTTGTAAGCCTGTAAAAACTTCGACACAAATGCTGAGCCAATGTTAACTTGATAATTTATTTACATCTGTGATGCCTGACCTCAGGACACAACTAACAAAAAAATCAAGAGCAAAATGACATCATGAGGTCAGTTTCATCTAAACACATCAAATATGAACACAATCCTTCTACTGCTACATCAATACTTCAGCACATTTTAAGCACAATCTGAACCTTAATAATGATAACAAACTCAAGTGCTATAGATTAAAAACGAGTATAAAACAACAGGTAAGAGGAAGCTAAACTGACAGAAGGCTCTTTGAATGAGGAAGGGTTGAAGTCGTTTTTCAACGGGCGATGGTGCCCTCTGGTGGTCGGGGAGTGAATTACACAGCCATGGGCTATTTTACCCAAAGGAAGCACAGCATCAAATGTGGTTAAAACGTTTTAACATGTAAAGTATTTTCTATGCAGGAAGCAGGATGGTTTACTTGTGTGCTTCTGTAAAAAGATTCTCATATTATGGCACATCTAATTCAAAAGTTCATGCTTTGTTCAGCTCCATAATAAATCGTTGACAGTGACACCTATCATGCAAAAAAAAAAACACTAATGTTGTCAAATTTAAATAAGCTAACACATAGTGTGTATATAACATGTATTTACATTCATTTTAGTTTCTGACAAGGTGGTCATGCATCCTCAACTTCAGAGAGAAGCCATTATTTTTTTACATTTCTGTGCATTTTCTGGACGTTTACATTGAATCTTTGTATTTAGACAAATTCTTGTTCTAATGGAAAACTGAGATTTTCAATCCAACAGAGAAGTTCACAGATGGAGGGAGGTTTTCCTTCATGTAGAGGAGAGACTACGAGAACTCATAGAAACTTGAGTCGTTGATCTGTGTAGTCTGACAGAGACAGAAGATTTGGTCATTCTTCCGCAGGAGATCTGATGTTTTCATAGTTCACAGCATCATCATCTTCGTGGTCATCATTCACCTGCTAAAAACAACACGACACAGTCAATCCAACACTCTAAAAAAGATCATTTTACAATTCCAATTCCTATTCTCACAAGGACTCGAATACTTTATTGGCCTTTTTATCCACCTCATAAAAATCAGCTGAGCAATGTGTCCACATTACACTTTTTTCTGAGTGTCTTTTTGTTTTGTTTTCAGATCACGTCTTGTACAAATATTCCTTTTGCTCCGTGTCTGATTGGGAAATAAACAATCTGAAATATGAAACATGCAGTAAGCCAGCGCTTTTCTGCCCAGAAAAAAAAACGCCAGGTGGACACAGGGCCTAATATCACAAACACTGGTTAGAAGAACTCACCATGTTTTCATCCATATGTGTTTGTTTCCCTGAAGAAGAAACAAGAGACAGAGTCGACTTTTGCTGTGTGTTCATAAGAACATCTTGTTCATGATTTTAATCTGTGAAGGTTCTCACCTTTCGTTTTTGCCCATATGTTGACCGTCACAACAGTTAGTATGAGAGCTGACAAACCCACAGACACAACAACGATCAACCTCCACTGGGCTGCAAAGAGAACAAAGACAAATTACACTTCTACTGAAGAGAAAATAAATCTGTTATACAATAAAATAATAAGGTCATTTGTCATGTATGCATGGAGATGTCCTTTTGAATGTGTATCATCTGTCGCCTGTATTGTGGTAATGTGTCTGCTTGTTTATTGTATTTCTACTATCTCCTCTTGTCAGCATTATGGACAAGTTAGTGACTGTATGGAAAATGTTTCACACATCTGTCTTTGTTGCTAGAAAAAACAAAAAAAATGTATTTATTTTACAGTACTATACCGTTTACTGTTATTCCTTACAGTACTATACCATTTACTTTGATTCCTTACAGTACTATGCCGTTTACTGTGATTCCTTACAGTACTATACCGTTTACTATGATTCCTTACAGTACTATACCGTTTACCGTGATTCCTTACAGTACTATACCGTTTACCGTGATTCCTTACAGTACTATACCGTTTACTGTGATTCCTTACAGTACTATACCGTTTACTGTTATTCCTTACAGTACTATACCGTTTACTGTTATTCCTTACAGTACTATACCGTTTACCATGATTCCTTACAGTACTATACCGTTTACTATGATTCCTTACAGTACTATACCGTTTACCATGATAACTGACTCCAGATTCGGTTGTTGTTTTGTTGTTTTCAGTCGGTCTTGTTGATTTGAATGTTGCCGATTCTGTAGTGACCTCACCTGAACAGATATACACACTTTAATAAGCTTTTACATAAAAATTAAGTTTGAAGATTAAAGTTCAAATAGTTCAAAGTTACTTTATTGAGTAAATATTTAATTTCATTTTTCACATGAGCAAAGTGCAGCATTAGTTGCTCAATCATTACAATAACAGTTATCTAAAATTATAATAATACAGATCTTACCTGGATTCTCATCTGAGGGCTGAAGTCTGAAGGGAAACAGTTGCCCTCCGTCACCAACACTCACTTTACACTCCAGTGACTTATAGCTTGATTTGTAGATTTCATGATAAGTCGGAAAGGTCACAGAGGCAGTGCAGGGAGAGTATGATGTCCTCACACCATGACGATGTTTTTCAAGATCTTCACCCTTAAACAGCCACTTCACTGTTTGTCTACACCCGTCAAACGTCGACACAGAGCAGTTAAATGTCGCCTCATCACCGTTCATCTGCTCAGTCACTGGTGAGGATGGAGATATGAGAGATAACACAATTGAAACCAAACTTCAACAGAGTAATGGTTAATTTAATCATGTTTCAAATGATTGTTTTAAAAAGAGAGCTGAAAAACTTTTGAATGTAAATACTCACTGGAGATAACATGCAGATACACCGGAGCATCTGGAGCCTCTTTTTTGTCTGATTTGAACTGTTGACAGACAAAAGAACCAGCATCTTCCATTGTGACCTTCTTTAAAACCAGAGAACAGTTCACTCCCAGACTCAGTCTGTCTGATTTAAATCCTCTGTTTTCAGCAATCTGCCCAAGTTTAATCAGCTCTACTGCTGGGTTTCTTGATCTACTGGTCCAAGTCCATGTAGTACTGTCACAGTCACTCTGATCTATCACATTTCTACAAGGCAATGTGACGTCATCTCCAACTCTTACATTGTAGATGGAAGGCAGAATAGCTCCTGCTGCAGAGATAAGAGAAGTTTGAAATATTAAGAGAAATACAAATCTGACTTTTTAATGTCATCATGGGGACAATCTGAGGTTAATGTGGGGAAGAAGTTTACTTTGTTTGTTTCCTAACGGGTCAAACGGTGTGCTCAATGAACTCTTAAACTGTTCATGTGTTATATGTATCCTAACCTTTAAATTGAAGCTTCATTCTCAGAAATAAAAACATTTTAAATACATTTTAATTCATCCATTGTCCCTCATCACATGCGTCTTTATTTTCTTAAAGAGAAATGTTCATCTACTTCTTCTATTTTGTAAAGAGTCACTTCCTCTTAGTGACTTCTTAATAAACACATACGCAGAGGCGTTGCTTGTCAATGGGCAAGGCAGGGAACTGAAAAACTTCAAACAACAGCAGTGGCTCAAAATGTGCAAATCCTGCATTGACAGTGGGAAACCTCCCCAATGGGGCCCCATCTGAAAGCACTTATTCTCATTACATGCTTAGCATCTCATCACAACTGGGAAAGCTTAAGTTTGTCATTGTAAATCACTGAAGGAAAATGAAGAGTGTTGATTTGTCTGGAAGTGAAAAACAAAGAGGAAGAGCGTCAGGACACTGGTAGATATAACAGTGGTTGTAGGGGCCCTCAATTAATTTTGTCTAGGTCCCTAACCGAGTCTAGAATCACCACTTCACGTATGTCACTTATTTTCTTTTTCTGGCAGCAAACATCTGCTTTAAATGGTAAATGGACTTGAGCTTGTATATTTTTTTTTACTCAACACTGCAGGTCACACCTACACATTCACACACTGATGACAGAGGATGCTGTGTTTGGTGATGTTGCTGCAGGAGCTGGGGATTGAACCCCCAAGCTTCTGGTTGAGAGATGACCAACTCTACAAACTGCGCCACAGCCGCCAAAACCCTCTTCCTCCTCTTATCAGATATGAAGTTCTCACACCAAATATCATTAGCATAAGTACAGCGAGAAGAAATACAACTTTATGTAATAAAAATAACAGCTAATTTGGTGCAAATGAATTCATGTATTAAGTTAGTAAAGTTCCTTTGACCCCTCCTCCTGACACGTATGCTCCATCGATAAATTACATAAAGTATTTTAAATTATACTGATGAAGATATTCTTTGTTTGTTGTATTTGTAAAGTTTTCTTACCCGTCGGCTGATGCACCGCTACAAGAATGAAATACATTTGAATCCACTTGAACTCGTCCATCGTGATTCTCAGTCTGTCTTCTTCTGTTCTCACGCTCACAACTGTACGATTTCATGAAGTTGTGGGTTTTTTAAGAGATGCTGCATCTACGTCTTTTGGTTAGTATGATGTCATTTCCTCAAAGTGGCATAACACTGTAACACAATCTTCGCTCCTTTACCTTCCTCAGTCAACATCTTCCTGTTCAAGAAGGGAAACGTGAGTTAGCTGAAAAGTCAAACTCCTCACCCAAGAGAATTCAACTCTTGATGTCCGAGATGGGAAAAAACTACGACAGGATGATATGTGATTGGTCTCAGATCTGTTGGGTCCTTATTTTATCTTTAAAGATTTATTTTTGGGCCTTTTTACGCCTTTATTGTAGAGATAGGACAGTGGACAGTGTCGGAAACCAGGGACAGAGAGAGGGGAACGACATGCGGGAAAGGAGCCACAGGCCGGACTCGAACCCGGGGCACCCGCCTGGAAGACCACAGCCCCCACATACGGGGCGCGCGCACCAACCACCGCCCCCACCAGCGCCCCTACTCACTCACTGAAGGTTTCACTAATTATAGCCAGATAAAAACACAACACGAGGGTCCCAGGGACAGACATTCAACACAACTTTTAACACTGAATAGAGGGACGGGGTGAGGGGGAGGGGGCTCCTTGCATTTAAAGAGACACACACACCAAAACGGAGCGTTCTGAGAGAGCTGGTTTTGGATTTGATTTCCATCTTTCTTCTGTTCATTCACTTGTTAAATGATAAAAAAGTAAACTAATACCACTTCTATTTGTGAAAGCAGTCTTACTTTACAACCTGCCGAAAACTTTTGCACAGTACGGTACATGTACATTTTTTTCAGCCACCATGTTGTAAGTCAGACGTGTGAAGCTGTTGTTTACTGTGAATTTCTTAGAGGCAGCTAAGCTGAGGAAACCCAAACGTCTCTGTAAATCAACTCCAAATGATGATGTTGTCAGATCATGATGCAGCTACAGATTCTTCTTTACAGTGAAATTGGAGGAAGTTTAGACGTCTCTGAGCAGACGGGTCAAAGAACATGTGAAACAGGAAGGATGGTGTGGGTATTCGTTCGCATGTGCGAGTGTGATTTTGACTCTGTGGTTTGGGGCGATGTATAAACTCACACAGAGAGACTCGAGTTCCTCCACTGCTGAGTGAAAAGACAACAGCGCGCCGGACGTTCAGACTGCAGGTAACGAGAAAGACCTTTTTAAAACTTCTCTTTGTTCATTGTCTTAAAACAACATGTTGCTTTAGTGTGCAGTGCAGGGAGTTTGTAACGCCATTTAAAGGATGAGAACTGAAACCAAAACGTGTAACGTTAATGTTTAGATGTTGGTAGATAAGATCTCTTTTTCTGCTGGCTGCAGGGGAGTTATGTAACAAAGGACTTTAGAGGATGCAGAACAATTCTCCATGTTTTATATTTTGTTTATGTCGCACTTCAAACTCAGCTGATCTAAATGTTTGTACAGTGCGCAGGGGACAAAAGCAAAGGACATCAGAGTAACAGAGTAAGGCTCATTTTCGTTTTTTGGTGGTTTGTTCTGAGTTTGCTGACTTGCAGGGGCGTGTCTAGACTTCTTCGACTGGGCTGTGCCGAACTGGGGCACTGACTTATGAAGGGGTGGCCTGAAGTGTGACGTGTGCACAAACTCACACAATCAAATATCAATGATTTACGCTTTCTGACCTCACCAATCATACCTTCTTTAAAACACCGGATGCAACATTAGCTCAATTTTTTAGTAACACAGAAAGAAGATGTATGTTCAAAGTCAATATTTAAATAACTAAAAAAAACTCCTGCACAGTCTAACCTGCAGCGTTCTGGTCCCGACGCATTACTTTCACATGCACCTGTCTCATTAAATAGATGTGCAAACAGAAAAAGTGTTACTGGCAGCCTAGCCCACAGGTGTATGGAGTGTACCCACACTCGTACATGTCACTGTTTATAACAGAGGCCGTTTATCCTCTGCTGGACGGGACACTTAAAAACAATAATGAAGAGTACACCCACTTATTCCGGCACCATTACACCACTGGTTTCTCCTACTTGCATACACCTGTACCTTTAATTATTCTCCTCTGCACCGGCCCTGTCCAGGTCGCTTGCGGGGATGAATCGGCGGCAGGTTTCCGTGAAGGATCTCGGCGTGTTGGACTGTGAGGGCTGGCTTCACCGCAGGAAGGCGGGCCGCAGCTTCCTGGGGAGCAAATGGAAGAGATACTGGTTTGTCCTGAAGAAGAGTTCTCTGTACTGGTACAAAGACCAGATGGTGAGTGACAAGAGGAAAGCATCACGACAAACACAGCAGTAAATATACACATCAAATCAACCTGCAACTTCATTCATGGAGGTCAAAGTAACCTCTATGGGGACCTCTTTTTGAAAATGTCAAGGGGGTGCTATTTAGCCATTTCACAAAACTCAACTGCAAAACCACCAAAATATCACATTCTCTAAATATTAAAGGGATACTTCACCCATTGAAACATGAATCTGTATTGACATCGGGTCATATATGTAGAAATGTGAAATACATTTTGAAGTTGGTGCCTTCTTGGCCGTGAAAAGGCAGAAAGTGTCTTTTTGGCTCATGTGGATGAAAGACACCAAATCCCAGAATGCACAGCACCACAAGCCACTCCCACTAAGGTCCTCTATTTCAGATTCAGAATCAGAAATACTTTATTATTGGTGATTATTGTGATTGGTCTGTAGCTTCAGTGGTCGAAAATATGAGGAACTAGCGTTGTAGTTTCACCCCGCTAACCGCAACAGCTTCCAGTGACGCAAAATGAAGATCACACAGTTCCTTTTCAGACTTAGAAATACAAAGATTTCCCATCTTAGGGGAAAAAGAGGGCGGGATGCACGACCATTAAAAAATACTGCAATAATGCAAATGGGTGAAGTATCCCTTTAATGGACGAAGCATGAGTGAAGTTAACCATCTGTTCCTGCAGGGGGCGCTGGAGTCCCATGAATGGCGGTCTCCATGCTGGAAATGTTGACTCAGCCTAACTTTCAGTCAACCCAAAGTTGGTTGTTAATCTCTGCTGTAAAAACAGGCTTTTTAGAATGTGTGTGTGTGACTTCTGGTGTTTCTGCAACCAGCCTCTAGTGGACACTCAAGGAACTGCAGGATTTTGCACTTCCACATTGGCTTGATTTTTCAACACCGGAGGTTGGCACTCTCTCTCTCTCTCTCTCTTTCTCTCTCTTTCTACCCGATCTTGACTCTATCAATTGTCCTCTCTGAATAGAGGCAAAAAAACAAACAAAAAAACAACAACAACAGAAACAAAAAACAGGCTTAGCTTTACAAGATGTTTGCTGTGTTCGTTGTATACATCAGTATGCATGTGAACTTCTGGTTCACACAGAATAAACTGCAGATGGCTTGACCGCCAAATGTTTCCGTTTCGAAAACCACGGTTTTACGATGATGAGACGAGATAACAACACACAAAAGAGGCTCCAATGTTTTCTTTTTTTCTGCAGGCAGAGAAAGCAGAAGGATTCATCAACCTCTCCGGCTTCTCCGTCGAACAGGCCAAACATTGCAGGAGGAAACAGTACGTCGTGTTTGTGTGTCTGTGCTGCGTGTAGTGAAGGATCGTCACATCAGGCCATGAAAAAAAAAAAAACACAAAAAACACAGAAACCACCGACAGTCTGAGTCATCATCTCTCAGGTCACACTGGCTGCTGCGGAAACTACCTCGAGAGAGAGAGAGAGAGAGAGAGAGAGGGAGAGAGAGAGAGAGAGAGAGAAAA